>NW_020257633.1:1077537-1155130 GCF_003255815.1 Theropithecus gelada
GAAGGAAGGAAGGAAGGAAGGAAGGAAGGAAGGAAGGAAGGAAGGAAGGAAGGAAGGAAGGGGGAAGGGGAAAGGGGAGGGAGGAAGGAAGGAAGGAAGGAAGGAAGGAAGGAAGGAAGGAAGGAAGGAACGAAGGAAGGAAGGAAGGAAGGGAAAGAAAGGAAGGAAGGGAAGGAAGGGAAGGAAAGGAAGGAAAAGAAGGAAAGGAAGGAAAGGAAGGAGGGAGGGAGACAGGGAGGGAGGGAAGGAAGGGAAGGAAGGAAGGAAGGGAAGGAAGGAAAGGAAGGAGGGAGGGAGGCAGGGAGGGAGGGAAGAAAGGGAAGGAAGGAAGGGTGCCTTCCAAGCCCCTGGAAAAAATTGAGGTAGGTAGACAAAATTCCTTCCTGGTACCAGAAGCTAACAATTGATATGTGTTCTCTTTCAAAGATTGGGAAACAGAAACCATTCACTGAAACTATGGAATTTATAATTAATAGTAAATAAAATTAAGAATAAATATGCTAACATTCATAGAGTGCTTGCATTCACTCATTTAATCCTCCTGGAATCAGTGGTTATTTCTATTTTATAGATCAGGAAAAGGAAGACCAGAGAAATTAAGGTAAGTAGCTTTCCCTGAGTCATGGAGCTGACACAGGTCCATCAAAGTGGGTTTTAAACTCAGGCATCTGGCTCCAGAGTACACAGGGTTAATACTACACTGTACCTGCTATACCCAAGGCTTTAAAACAGTGAGACTGTCTAAGATAGATGCTCAAACAACTAAGAGATGTCTCCCCCCAGGTCACGTGGGAGCCAGAGGGGCAGGAGGCTCATAGGGATAGGAAGGCCAAGGAGCTTGTTCTTTTGATGGTGATGGTACTGCCAAGAATTCTGCATGGTGTGGCCATCTTCCAGTTATACTTTTATACACTGTACTTCAAATATAATCTATACAAAAAGCAGAGTCTTTCTCTAAAGGCACTATAGAACAGCACAGCAGTGACAAATATTGTTAAATGGGATTTAAAATGCATTTCTGAAAATAATTGCTTGGTGTCATCAAAAAGTGTCAAGATCAATGAAACAGGAAAATGAGCCATAAGGAAAAGACAAGCAAGGATGAACAAGATAGTATAAAGAGGTTGGCAGAAATAAGAAAAAATGCAAAATATTCTAAATACTAAGGCTCAATTAAAAGTCATCTTGAAGGCAATAAAAAGTAGAATTTAAAACACAAAATTGATGAGAGCACTGTGAAAATAAAGAAGAAAGTCACTGGAAGAAAAACTACAAGAAATGTGATAGGTGTGGGAGAAAGAGAATGGAGTACAAATCTCTACATTCCTTCCTCCATTTCACAAATACTTAACAAGTATTTACCTAGGACTGACCAAAATCGAAACCTCTTGCCTTTAAAATCATGTCCATATTTTTACAGAATTTATAAACTGAAAGAAGCAGAACACTTGATTTCATTTTGCTTGACTTTTAATGCCTGCAGAGGAAACCAGAACAGCCTAAACTATATTCAAAGTTATTAATAGTAAGCTTTCTAGAGCTGGAGACAAAGAGGTCACAAACCTATAAATCAAAATAAAACAATGAAGACCAGACAAGCATCATGCAAATGGACCAATATATACATCTTGTTTTGAGCATCAAGGGTAACGAAAACATGCTATTTAGTGTAGAGTCCAGGTATTTCCACTGATAAATCCACCAATCTTTACAAATGTTATCTTGTCTTTGGCTCTGTCCTGACCATCCTGTTTGAAATT
Organism: Theropithecus gelada; assembly: GCF_003255815.1. Taxonomy (NCBI): domain Eukaryota; kingdom Metazoa; phylum Chordata; class Mammalia; order Primates; family Cercopithecidae; genus Theropithecus; species Theropithecus gelada. The sequence continues at coordinate 1,079,298 of NW_020257633.1, forward strand.
TCAACCCACTCTCCAGCTAGATCCCACTCTGTTCGACTTTTATTTATCCTTTGCACTTAAAATCTGCTAACACACTACACAATTTCTTGTGAATTATGACTAGAATGTAAGCTTCTTGAGGGATGGGACATTTTTAATGCTGTTCAGGTATGAATTCCAAGAACAGAGGACCCTGATGCATATTAGGATATCAACAAGTGTTCGATTTATTAAGGAGTGAAGTACCTAGGAAGTTGGTGGAGAGCAGCCTGCACACACAGCAGGAAATAGCAGGCCTCAAGCACTTACACTTAAAGAACCTGAAATGTGGTTGGAATGGTAGATTGGAAGAGGGAACTGTATGCTAAGTCTGGAGACAGTTCTAGTGGCTATAGATTGAGCCTTTGCACTGTCCAAGGTAAAAGAAAAAAGGGTAGTTGCGTCCAGCATGCAGAGCCTTGGAAACATCTTGGGGTTGATTAGATCATTGTCTTCTCCATCCTCCTCCCTCCAGACCCAGTCACCCCTCCTCATTCCTCAGAATTTTATCAGGAACTGCTTTAAAATTTTACTCTTTTGACTGGACATGGTGGCTCATGCCTGTAATCCCAGCACTTTGGGAGGCTGAGGTGGTCAGGAGTTCGAGGCCAGTCTGGCCAACATGGTGAAACACCATTTCTAATAAAAATGTAAAAATTAGCCAGGCGTGGTGGCACACACCTGTAATCCCAGCTACTGGGAGGCTGAGGCAGGGGAATCATTTGAACCTGGGAGGAGGAGGTTGCAGTGAGCTGAGATCGTGCCACTGCACTCCAGCCTGGACCACAAAGCAAGACTCTGTCAAAAAACAAAAAACAAAAAACAAAAACAAAAACAAAACCAAAACAAAAAACCTTACGATTTCTTTTCTTTTGACTGTGGAGTTGCTAAATTCATAGAATTACATACATAATTCTCACAGATCTACCATCTAATGTATTCATCCCTGTTTCTCTCCCACTTCACACACTATACACACACACCTGACACACCACACACACTACACACCACATACACATACCACATGGCATACACACACACACACACGGCATGCACATACACATCACTATACACACACCATCAGTACTATTCATAACAGCCAAGATGTGGAAACAATGTTAATTTTCTATCGATGGATAAATGGCTGAAAATAATGTGCTATAAACATACAACGAAATAGTCTGCCTTTTAAAATAAGGTAATTTTGCAATATGCAACAACATGGATGAACCTTGAGGACATTATGCTAAGGTAATATTCCCATTACAGAAGGGCAGACTACCTTTTTAAAAGTTTTAAATGAAGTTGCAGGGACTAACATGGTTCACTTATCTTAATGCTCAGGTTCCAATATTCACAGATTCTATTTTTTTGTCACTGATATATCCCAATATATCCCAGGACACCAAACCATTCTATGTTAATCACTGCGACCTTCTGTATGTTTTGATAGCAAGAAATATCCCTTAATATTCTACTTTGTTTTAAGAAATATCTTGGCTATTCTTGCACAGTTTGTCTTCCAGATGGACTTTAGAATAAACTTGACACGCTCTCAGAAAAAAAAGCAACCTGCTGAGATTTTGATTAAGATTGCACTGAATTTCATATGTATTTGGGAAGAGTTGACGTATTTGAAGCATAGGACCTTTAGTCCAGTAATCTTTTAAGTTTAACCATATGTCTTTCATTCGGTGTTGTAGTGGGCAGGAGTGCTGTGGCTAGAGAACAGATTGTGTGTGTGTGTGTGTGTGTATGGTGTTCGAATGATGGGTGTTTGTGGTGTATGTACATTTAGAGTGTGTGTAGTGTGTATATGTGCATGGTATGTGTGGAGTGTATGTGAATGCTCTGTCTATGTGTAGTGTGTGTAAACATGTAACACTGTTTCCACATCTTGGCTCTTATGAATAGTGCTGATGGTGGTTGCCAGAGGCTGGGAGGACCAGGAAATGAAGAATTGTTCAATAAGTATAAAATTTCAATTATGCAAAATGAATATGCTTTAGAGATCTGCTGTTCAACATTGTGCCCACAGATAACAACACTGTATTCTACCCTTAAAAATTTGTTGAGAGTATATCTCATGTTAAGTACTTTTATGATAATAATACAATATAATAACAATAAGTAGAAACAATCTGAATGTTCAATCTAAAGGGAACGGTTTTATAAATCATCATATATTCTGTAAAACATTTTATATAGGAAGAGTGTGCCCAATGTAAATTTAACTTCTAAGGAGAAGGCAAGTTACAGTAGGACATATGTACATATGTGATTTTATATGAATACATATATATAGTGATTATATTTATATGTATAAATAATTACACCAATATACATACATACATCTTTTAATTTTTATAAAATAATAACACTGAAAACAGCAACAATATCAAAGTTAAATGTGTTTGCTTCTATACATAACCACGGCTAAAATCATCAGATACCACACTAAACTATAGACAGCAGGGTTTGCCCTGGAAGAATTTCACTTTTTATTTTATGGAGTTCTGGTTTATTGAATATTTTAAAAAGAAGACATATTTCATATTTTACTTTTATAATTAAATATATATTTGTGTATGTATCATAGTATCAAATAAAAGGCTTTTTCCAAAAATATATTATCTAATTTAAAGTTCATATTAACTTTTGTGAAACACAACCACACATTAATACCTCAGTTTTACAAATGAGAAAACAAGTCAAAAGATGCTCCACAGAATGTAACTAAAATGCTTCGGCACCAGACAAGTGACAGCTGCCCACATTTGCCAAACACCTCCCACATTAGGTGGAGCATTGTGTCTCTCAGTAAAAGCTCAATGGCATGAATAAAAGATAGACTGTTTCTAGAGACCAGCAATCTCAACATCTAATTTGAGGCTCTTTCTCCTCTCACACCTTGTACAGGTGAGCATTTTGCTAGACATCGCTCTACAGGTATGTGCTAAAGTCTCTTGGCCAGCAGTCCTAGAATAGAATGGGCTACAATGAGTCTAGAATAAAATGGGCTGGCTCAGCCAGCTATAGCCACTGATTTTGATGCAAGTATTTTGAAAACTATTTTTTATCCTTAAGAGAATATTTTATAAAATTGAATAATACAGCTTCTTCTAATAAGCATATTCTGTGACTCTTAAGCACCCTTCCCAATTTAAATTAATAAATTGCAATAATGCTAACAAGGTAATCAACTAGTATTCTAGGTAACCTACTTTAAATGTTGTCAACATCAGGTGATTCAACTCTGTTATATAGCATGCTTTTTCATAATTATCACAAAAAACTTTAAAACATGATTTGAGTTCAGTGACTCAAACATTAATAAGCAACACAGACTTCTACACTGCCTTCTCAAATGCTAAATTCTTTGCCTTGCATTTGGTACAAAACATGACCCAGGATCCTTAACTGAGTAATGCCCAAAAGGTATCACTTCATTTAGCAAGGTGGTCAGGTGTTTAAAAGATACAAAGCAAATAACTATGTCAATATAACAGTGAAATCATTGAGATATAATAATAAAGGAAATTGGAATACTTCAATACTGTCTGGACAACATAATTGGCAAACTGCATTTTAATTTTGGTATGAAGAGGTATTATACGTCCACAGAAATCCACAGAAGCTTTTGAATGTCCACCCAGCTTGGCATTTCTTCTTTTCTGACTGCATCTTCTCAGTGCCGCTCTTAGAATGAATCCTTCTATTGTACAAAGAGACACTGTACCTCAGCAGTAGACCTCAATTCCTTTAAGTCCTCAGATAACCTCACACGATTACAGAATTTAGCACTGCATCCCAACCTTTGTTAAGACAATCTTCACAGTTTGCGTTTCAGTCCATCACTCAGATTATATGCATGATAGTTAAAGAAAGGCACATGAGGAAATTTACAATCTAGTAGGGGAAAAGAAAATAACACTAAAATTATGGCCCAGGATTCTGTGAACTATTCTACAAGCATATTCCAAAGATGCCCTTTTCTTAGAGTTTGAGTTACTGTCATTCATACTCCACTGGGGAAATCCAACTCGTCAAAATCCAATTTCCCAAGTAGAAATTCAATTCTTTCCTTATGCTGTAACGATGCTTTGGGCTCCACACTGATTTAGCAAAGGGGATAAAAGGGAAAGCACTTCACAAAGAAATGCAAAAATAAAGCAGCAGGTATTCTTATATGACTCAAAAAGAGGCCTGTTTTTCCAGTGTGCATAATAAAAAAAACTCATAAATTATTTCATCTAGAAAGCTACCAAATCAACATGAAACATTAAAGACTTTAAGCCTATTAGATTGACTCTGGAACATTAAATAAAAATGCCCTTCATAAGCTAAAGACGTAAAAACTCCATTAAATGTGGAAACAATGTTAACTGCAACAGATTACTGATTTAAAATCTCCAATTTTATAGAACACAGATTTTCTTCTAAAATTGTGGAAAATACGTCATAATTATGCACCAAGCCCAATTAAGGAGTAACAAGAGGGTCAGTAAACATCATAGATTTCCTTAAAGTATAAATGTAAGAAGAAAAAAATTAAAATTGAGACATTCTTGATAGAGAAATCAACATGTTTAATATTAAAAATCTAAATGTAATCTAGTAAAGAGTCATTCTTTCAATCAAAATTGTTTACTGAGGAGCACTGATTTGTGCCAAGGGATATGTGTATTGCTGTTAAACAATGTATACGTGTTTGCTAAATTAAAACATAGCATTCATATAGAAAATAAAAAGAAACTATGGCTGTTCAAAAAGCAGATTATTCAAAAAGGTGGAATTTCAATCCAGTTATTCCAAGATACTTGTAAATGTCACTAAGAGGACAGTCTTCCTTGATGAAGGTTCCTTAATGTCCTTAGTAATATTTCCCCCTTAGTATTATAGGTCTGTATCCCTCACTTCACTGTGAGCTTCCTGATGGCTAGAATGTTGTCTTATCCTCATTTTTATGTCTAATTAAACAGTGCTTGGCATTTAGTGTTGGGTATTAGAAAAGAAAATTATTCTTTGTTAGGACGAGTAGCAGGCTTTCTTTTAAGGATGTTCAGTACCTCATCGTTCACTAGTATTTACTGAATACCTACTATGTGCTCAGCATTGTGCACAAACATCTCAATATGACTAATCACTAAACTATTTTGATTGAAAATGAGAAATCAGATAATTCATTTATTCTTCAGCAATATTTTGTGCTTCACATAAATGGAAATATTCATCAAAAGTAACTATCACACTTGTTCATCAATGAGATTCATTATGACTTTGAGGGCAAGTTGCCATTTGGCAAGTTAATCTTCTTTGCTGGGGAAATGAAAAGACAGAATTTTTCTGTGAGCACTCTTCTAGATATATTTATTCCTGGATCTCTTTCTCTCCTCCACTCAGTCATACTGCAACATATTGCATGCTGCTCTAACTTGGAACAAGCACCAACCTCAAAATTCAATTTGGAGAATCTTAAAAATAGACTGAACATATCATGACAAATCAAACGTTTTGAAATAACACTGTTGGCAAGGTGGTTTCTACTTAAAATTGAAAATGTTAACATTTTGCAAGAAGGTGAATTAGTTTCATTGGCAGATATTTTTAAAGAACGTTGAAAGGAAATACTGAATAAGAATAAAAGTTTTAATGTAAAATCATTTCTCTTAAAGGAAATAAAAACATCAAAGAAAAATGACAAGAAAATACATGTCACTTTTTATCTGGCAAAAACAACCTTATCTGACCAGCTTCCTAAAAATAAAGCAATTGAAATTCTTACCCAATAGCCCAAGACATAAAATTATAGAATATATTAATCTGGTTCTTTAGTTAGATTTGAAATGTCATCTCCCAATTCAGCAAAACCAAACTTTTCTCATAGATTAGCTTTGAGGAGATTCCAGACACCTCCACATTACATTGCTGAAAGTGAACACATAACAGTCCCTGAAAATAGCAAGGCATTTGCTTCAGGAAAAAAAAAAAAAAAATACCATAATGTTTGGGCTCAGAATCTACAGTACAAGTGCCTAGAGGCATTAAATCCAATTACATGTATTTAATCCATAGCCATTCCCTCTGATACAACTCACTCATTTATTCATTCAACCAGCAAATATTTAAATGCCAGGCTCCCTATACTACTTGAAGAGCTTACAGATAAACATATTAACGGTTAGTCATTGGATCTCAGGAAAACTTAAACCTCAGTTCAGTTTATGTGTGTATCTGTGTTTATCAGAAACTTCTAGTGGCTAATACTTCACAGAACTAAAATTTTAGAAGTGTATGTGTTTTAAACTACAGATACAGCTTTAGACAACACTTTAGAAAATTTAATTTGATGAGAAATATTTTTTAAAGAATTCAGGGCCATTTAGTCATGGTAAGCCCAAGCAATCACACTTTTCTGATACACTATTGTCCTGGAAATCATATTTTTTAAAAAAGATTTTAAAAGGAAGATCACTCATACAGTGTGGGTTTCTTGTTTTTATCTGTTTGTATATAGACCTGCAGTTGCTAGCTTTCACCATAAATTGATAAGCATGTTCCTAGAAGGCACAAACCTGATAGGGTTTATGCAGTAACCTTTGATTATTCAAAATGATTCACTGTCATCAGTGAGTATTGTCCGGTGAGCAAAGAGAAGTCGTGAAAAGAAGATTGCAAGTATTGGATTACCTCAAAGAGAGGGAAAAAAATACAGTAAAAACTCGCCAATATAATATAATCCTTATGACCTATGCCTGCATTTTTCATGAACTCACTTATTTCCACAAAATCTTGAAGTCTTTCACTTTCGAATGTCATGATACGAATACTTAGAAACTATACTATATTCGGAGGGAAAAAAAAATCTTAAATCAGACTGTGTCCTAAATTTATTCTGTTCCCATAAAACAAACCATGTAAAGAAGCACTTTCCAATGTGCTAATTAGTACAACTCTGGCCTTTCATTTCAAATAAAACTGTTGTAGACATCTTTTTAAAGATTCATCCTAGGGATTTGTGGTAAACATTTATCTTTCTCCTACCTCCATGGTCTCCATTTATAATTACAAGACAACTTTGTTCAGAAAACAGTTTGCCAAGTGGGTTGAAGTATGGTTGACAGCATGATAAACTAAGCAAATATTTTTAGGTCGAATAGTGATTTCTTTAAAAACACCCAAATAACGAAAAGAGAAAACAATAAACAAGGACAACCATTCTGTGAGGCCATAGATATCTCTGCCTTTGGGCTTGGTGATGAAAAAGTAGAGAATGATTCTCCTGGCAAACACAATCTCATACTAGACTGATTGAATAATCTGCATGGCTCCTAAGAGGAGTCTGTTGAAATTTTACCCTACTTCAATATGTGTGATATTGGGAGGGGACCTTGTAGCAGGACGATTCACACTGCAACAACTGTATAAGCTAACTGATCAGCTTGTCGAGCTCCATGGACTTTGACAGCAGACACAGGACTCCTGGGTAACAAAAGCAGAAATATCAGCACAGTTGTTGATCAGTTAGTGCTGATTCCCCAAGCCCTAAATTCCACAGGGCAACCCAAAGGGCTAGGTAGAGACTGTATATTCAGTAGGGTGTATCATCAGAGAGGAGCCCTGAGTTTAAGGAGCACACTACTTTTACAATACACATTAAGCAAGCCTCTGTTCTACTCATGAGGAGACCAAGCATACCTCAGGTAAACATGATGCATTCCTGGGATGCATGGCCTCAGTTTCCAGAAATGGCTGCTGCATAAACAATCCTGAGAAAAGGCCCAGGTGAAGGAATAGTCAGGGCCTTGTCATTTTGGCACACCGAGGAAGACAAGTGGGAGCACAAGATGACGGCGGTGGACTGCCTTCCAGCAGATCTGAACACTGTTTTGTGTTTGGGAAGCCACGTGTACAGGACTAGAAACATAAAAGCAGCTAAAAGACAAAACACCCACTTTTACTTTGCCTCCTAAAGAAGCCACATGAGGACAGAAGCCCTGATTTGCTTTGCTGACTAATGCAATCTCTGGGCCTTATACAAAATCTCGCCTGTACTAGAGTTTTTAATATATTTTTCTTGAATGAGTAAATGAATTCTGTTTGCCAGTGTACTTGTCACATTCTATTGAGCATTCTGCTGATTAACCACACAGATCTTATGTATTTTCTGCTTGAAGCACTAACCCTGGCTGTATTAAAATTTGTCTTGACCCTGTAGACTAACACTAAAGGCTTTCTAGTCTCTGATTTTATCCTCTGGTTCCCAAACCCTGGCTTTAAATCTCCTATCCTTTATCTATTTCAGAGCTTGTATACCACTGCTGTCCACAGTCATGGGCTCTTACCTCCCATTTTACCCAATTCTCATACCTATCCATCCTGGATAAGGGTTAGTGTCTAGTTTCAAAATCTGGCCTTACCATCCACTAACTGTGTGAACTCAGACAAGTTTTATAACCTCTCTTGAATGCACATTCTTCAAATAATAACAATAATAGAATCCATCTCATAAGGATTCAATGAAGTAAAGCACATGCAACCAGTTTACAGAACAGGCTGGACTCAGAAGGCTTAAGGAAAGAATAACAAACTTTACTTGTTTCTATCACTTAGTTTTAACACCTCCAAAATCAGCTTTGGCACCCTTATCTTCCTCTTTCCTAGACCAAATTTTGGGCATATGCTTTAGCACTTTAACGGCTTTCAGAAATTAATTAATAAGCAATTCTTAGGTGATGTATTTTAAGTTACTAAGACTCTAATCTTAACCAAATAAAATTTCAACACTTCCCTAGATCAGGAAAGACCAGCAAATCTCACCAGCCAACAGTGGAGTAAGGCTTCTGTCTTTCTCCAGTACTCTTTCCTGTGTTCTTCCTCACCTCCTGCAAGCCCCACCCTGTACTCACTGTACAGCTTCTGGGGCCCCATACTGGAGATAAAGGGGACAAATGCGATGATAAGAGGAAAGTCTTACTTTACTAAGATTGTTGAAATACAAATATTGGTAATCTCTTATTATTTTCTGACTTACTCAAAGATCACTCTCTCCCCTTTCTGGGGGTCTCTCCACTACCCCATTCCTTGTCAAAACAGGCAGATTCTCCCTGGCAGACCTCTCAGGACTCCCACGCAATTCCTGCTGTATACTGCATACATCTTTCTGCTAGGATCATCACATGCATTAAAAGTACATGGACTTGAAAATGCAGGCACTCTAGTAAGTGGCCTACATTTTCTACATCCCCCTAAAATGCAAAATTTTAAACATGAAGAAGTAAACACTCTTATATCTTGTGATAACTGACACTTTATAACCTGTTTGATTTTTTGTGGGGGCGATAACTTTCTTCAAAGCATTTAACTTCACCATGGAAGTACAGTGAGAAATGAGAGACATGCAACATAGCTAAGCATTAGTGTATCTATCATTCTATCATCATATCCTCCTAGTCATTCTTTTGGGAAGCCTCAGATGAGTTCAAGGGTGTCAGGTTCAGAAAAACTATGTAAGAGAAACAACAAAAGCAAATGGAAGAGATGATTGAAGTTTATGCAACAACACCATTAGGAAAACATCAGAAGTGTCAGAGAGGGTACAAATTATCCTTGGTGTCTGCTGCTCTGTTTCCCTAGCCATTTAGTTTCTAGAGTTGGATTACTAAAGTTATAGTTTGTTCTATAAATCACTGCATCACCTGTGATGGAAAAACAAATATTCCTTGGCTATCTTTCTAGTTCTCTGCTTTACGTTGGATCATCTGGTCAATCTGTCTTGAACACCGTGCTATTTTTGGACATTTTCTGTTAAAAAGTGTTCTCTCTGTCTGTTTATCTGTCATCAGAGAGAGGTAAGATCATGCGTCCCAATGACACTGGCATTTATGAAACATGTCAGATCATTTACTTTCCTTTTTTCCTACAGGGAATGAAACTGCCTCTTATTAAGACCTGATGGAACTTGATTTCTGTGAAATCCTCAAACATTACAAATTATTACACATCATATTCCTATTAAAGAATTCTGATAAAATTAGTGTTCATTTTATATTCCTTTATTTTGCCTCAAATTCTCTTTGTTGCAAATCCTTATTTTCCCCATTGCACCATCTTTGAACTCTCGATTATCTCTAGACCTATTTATGTTTGAATAGCTAAAGCCTTTCCTAGGCAAGTATTTCAATAACAAAGTCACATATTTTACACTGAACATCAACAAAGATTTTTAAAATTATATGACAATTTGGATTACTTAAGTGCAAATACATACGTGTGTATATAATGTGAGGACAGAGGATAAAGGGAGTAAGTTTAATTACGCATATGTATTTTCTGGCTACTTTTTTACCTTGCCCAGAAGCTTATGTTTTAATAAACTAACAATATCTAACATTTGAATGGTGTTTCGCATGGCACTTTTGAATGCATTATCCCAGTAATCAGGTTTGACTTCTACACCAATCTGTTAATTATATCAAGGGCGCAGTATGTTTTCTAAAGAAGGTAACTCTAGGTCCCTAGCTTCGTTTGCTCTTCTAATTCCTAATAAAGCCTTGCATAAAGCAAATTTACACAATTTAGATTATTAAATAAAACAAATATGTTTTCCTCACATAAAAGCCCCATGATATTCCAACAAACAAGGAGACAGTCAGTTTAATTTCCCCTGTGGCGACTGTCTTCTTTACTGATTACTATTAGGCCCTAGGTACATGGTAACTTCTGGTTTTGTTGGTTAAAAATCTAATATTCAAAGATCCTTGTGATTTTTCTTTTTGCAATAGTATGCAACTTGGAAAATAGCCACCGAATGTCCATATCTTCAACAAATTTAAGGTTTTGGAGTCAACATAACACAGGACAATCTATAATAGCAAAAAATAACATTCACACCAACAAATTCTCAACCACTTGGTAAAGGTTTCTCAAACTTGAAAACAAAACTTTAGAATGAGAGTCATAAACCTCTCTGAATCAAGAACAGATAACACAGCTTTTTTAAAGAACTGCCATAGACACGCTGAGGCCAATTTTGAGTAACCTTTTCCTCCAGCATATCCTCATTTTTTTTTCATGCAGCATGATGCCTCACTTCTTGAAAATTATCCTTTCAAATATATTTGCTAGTAATTCTTACACCTCAGTTTTTCTTTTTAAAAAAAAATAAAAAACACCTTATACTCACATACTGATATTTTCCCAACCATATTAAAATCTATGGAAATTTTAACAGCAGGAAGCATAAACATATTTTAAATCACTATGTTAAAAAGAGGAAAAATTCATGACCATGCAAAACATATGTCAATAATAAGTGTTACTGGCCCTCTCAAATTTTCCCATCAATATTTACTTAAAAGACAACTTTTGCTAGCAGACAAACAGTAGTAAGTATCAAAGGAATATGAGAAAAATGATAAAACATCTGTTTAGACACAGGAAAGTTCTAACCAGTAAATTGCTTTTTCTGCAAAATGCAAAAAGACCACCATTTTTTCACAATTGTAGCAATATAGCACCTTGATTAAAGTCTAGAATATCACCAGTCTATTATTCATTGGGGCCACTGACTCTCCTCCTGAACTTAAACTCAAGCAATTCCTATCTACCAGAAAGCAGCTGAATATAATAATTTGCAATATTTTTTTCTAGTTTCTTTATTATAGCTTCTCAATATCTCCATTTTGCCAGCTGCATATTTTGGCTAGACTATACTTATGTTGATTTTATTTACCTTGTATAGCAAAAAAGAATTTAGATGTAGGATGTGTCTGCTTCTTCTCACTCTCTCTGATGGCCTTCTTTTCTGTATCTTAAATATTGCTTACCTTCTATACTCTGTCCAAGCACATCTTCCCAGCTCAGTTTTCATGCATTTTATAGAAATATCAGCTGTTCCATCTCTTAATTTTCTAGACTGAAAAAATGGGTGTGGACAGATGTCTATGTGTCTTTCTGAACACTCTTCTCTCCAAAAACCAATTGGCTTTTGACCAATTAACTAACACAAGTATATGCTGAATCATATTATAAGCAAGGGGTTAAATAATTGTCATAAAAAGTACTAGATCTCATTTAGTTTGACAGCACCAGTAAATTATATTTGGAATACTACAAATGACTACCAAATGATGTACAGGTTTTCAAATGGAAGAGATTAAAAAAAAAAAGTTGCGTTCCTGTTAGAGGGAAAATCATGAAAAAAATGTTTGAGTGCAAAATGACACAGGCTAGTTTCAAGGAACCTGAGCAGTACAGCATGAAGAGTAGATAAGAGATGCCAAATTATCTACATGTAAATCCACCAAGATATGGCTTTGCCATATATTAATTGCTACTTGTTGTGAGAATTGGACTCAGAAAAGTTTGATAAAACAGAAAGAATAAGAAGAGGTAAATACATGGATCTGCATTGCTGGGAATAGCCACATTCACCCTTTGCTCCTGATGTCCTGAGGTTTCAAAGAGGCTCTTGATGATTGTTGCAGTGGTGGAGGAAGAGGGAAAAAGAGGGTTCAGTCCCTGCACAAGGCTGAGTCAATTCCTGATTGAGAGCAGCTCCATGATATGTTGAAATTCTACTAAAGGTTTTGTTCAAAAAGAGTATTAAGAAGGCACAAAAAAGAAAAAAAAAGACTGAAAATTAATTTTTTCACAACAATGCTAAAAGCAAAAGCCACCAGCGAATGGTAGAGCTCAAGAAGCAATTCAAGTAAGACAAAGCTATGTCAATAATACTAAGTGTTATTGAAAATGTGAGGAGGATGAAAGAGAGTCGTAATTCCACAACAGAATATTAAATGTTGTTTTCTTTCCTTTTTCAATTTTAAAATTATCTTTTCAATATACTTTATAACTATTTTTAAATTTACACACATTTTTTCTAGTGGTCATAAAAACACTTATTGGAAGATTCCAACAAGTAAGCCAACCATTATAATTATTAACAGCCTATTCCCACTTCATACCTCAAGTTACATAGAAAGCTACATTTTAGAATAACAAATTAGTATTCTCTGGCTCATATTGTAAACATACCCACTAAATCTGCTTTCCCTGTGCCAGTGGACATTATCCCCTGAGAGTCCATGTCTATTTTTGGTTTGCTCTTCAATGAAAAACAATACATTTTATAATTCAGTTTTGGCAACTACTATTCTAAACAAAGGGAAATGTATTTTTTCTTGATTTTTTTTTTCAGTTAACTAAAAATTCATTTTGTGACAGCTTTATTTATGGTGTACAGCAATTCATGATGTAGGCAGAAAATATTTTCATTTGGCGTGTTTGGGCCGGGGGCAATAAATAATAGAGGAGTCTTAAATACATATATACATATATATCTGCATCTCACTGGTACAAAATAGAAGACTGTCAAGTACTCAGAAGCAATTCGACTGACTGAAAATAATGTGGCAAGTGACATTTCATTCCTCACATAAATGGTGTCCAATAACAAATTGTTAATTTATACAGCTTTGGTGGATAGCATCATTGATACTGAAAACATTTTGTATGTCTATTGTCTAATCCTTCAGAAATGAATGAAATATTTATAAATTTGAGTACTTATTTTTCCAGAAAATGTTTGGCTTTCTATGTCCCCTTGGTTCCAAAGGGTCTACAGAAAGAAATGTTTATAATTTTCCTCCCACAGTTATCAAAGTAACGGAATAAAATGTTCGTTAGAAATACACTGAGGTAAAAAGACTAAATTCTTCTAACTGGTGGCTATTTTATCTCTAAATAAATGTAGTCAAAACCCTAATCTAAAAGCACCAGATCTGAAACTTTACAATGGCCTCAGTCTGAGTGAGCTGTGCTTCTACTACAAGCAATCCATTTCCCCAAGAGATGAAGCTCCATATTACTACAGTAGTCCTAAAAGATAGATAACCATCAATTTCATGATTAAAACATTGACACCTTAACATTAGCCGAGACATTTAGTCACAAGTCTTAAAATTCATTTACCTCATAAGTGACAGCTTTGGGCTGAACTGTGTTTTCTCTCCAAATTCTTACGTTGAAGCCCTAACCCCTAGTATGTCAGAATGTCACTCTGTTTGGAGAAAAGGCCATTAAATAGGTAATTAAGTTTAAATGAGGCCATTAAGATGGGCTCTAATCCAATCTGACTGGTGTCCTTATGAGAAGGAGAAATTTGAATGCACAGAGACACACCAGGGATATGTGCTAAGTCCATATTTGTTGCTATAATTGAATATCACTGACTGGGTAACTTATAAAGAAAAGGAATTTATTTCTCAAATTTCTGAAGGTGGAGAAGTGCAGAGCACTGTACTGGCAACTGGGGAGGGTAAGCCCATTAGCAAAAGGCATCACATGGTATGGGAGCCAATGAACCTTTTACAAGGAGCCCACTCCCCTAGTAACTAACACACTCTCTCCATAACAGCATTAATTCACCCATGAGAGTGGATCCCTTATGACCTAGTCATCTCTTAAAGGCCCCACCTCTTCATATTGTTACAATGACAAGTAAGTTTCAGCACGAGTTTTGGAAGGGACAAACACGCAAACCATAGCACATGTGCACAGAGAAAAGATCATGTGAGGACAAGGCAAGAAGATGGCCATCTGTAAGGCAGGAAGAGGGTCCTCAGAAGAAACCGAAACTACCAACGCCTTGATCTTGGACTAGGATCCTCCTAAACTGTGAGGAATCAGTTTCTGTTAAGATATCCAATCTGTGGAATTTCGTTACTGCAGCCCTAGCAAACTAACTCAATGACTTTACCACACATCTTGCTATTTACATGAAATTACACATTTTCTTTAGCCATCATATATTCTCTATGAGAGAAGAGTTTATAGCATCAGCATTTGGAGTAATATTTCACTCATGTAATGCTGCTATGTCTTATCTGCTCTTTGGCACATTTAGACCATAATTCAGTAAAGCCTTCTTCTCCTCCTCACATTGCTATCGCCATCACAATATAATCTAACTTTTATTGAGCACATAGTATGTTGTAGGCTCTACTTTAAATGCTTTGCACACTAAATCATTTAATTATCACAATGATTCTGTAAGGTAGGTACTATTGCTGTGCTCACTTCAAAAATTTGGAAACAGACACAAAGAAATTAAGTAACTTGACCAAAGTTGCAGAGCCAGCTTACAAATGCAATGTAGATAGCACAACATTACTTGCGTTATTTAACCAATATGTTAAAGGGTTACCAAAACACCACTTTGACTTTTAAAAAATTAGACTGTCCAGGCTGGGCGCGGTGGCTCACGCCTATAATCTCAGCACTTTGGGAGGCCAAGGCAGGTGGATCACGAGGTCAGTAGTTCGAGGCCAGCCTGACCAAAATTGTGAAACCCTGTCTCTACTAAAAATACAAAAATTAGCCAGGCGTGGTGGCTCACGCCTATAATCCCAGCACTTTGGGAGGCTGAGGCAGGCGGATCACAAAGTCAGGAGTTTGAGACCAGCCTGGCCAACATGGTGAAACCCTGTCTCTACTAAAAGTACAAAAATTAGCTGGGCATGGTGGTGTGTGCCTGTAATCCCAGCTACTTGGGAGGCTGAGGTAGGAGAATTGCTTGAACCAGGACCCAAGGGGCAGAGGTTGCAGTGAGCCGAGATTGTGCCACTGCACTCCTGCCTGGGGTGCAGAGCAAGACTCTATCTCAAAAAACAAACAAACAGACTGTTTTTCATTCTATCTCAATTGCTCTGTTAAAATAACCTGTCTTCATTACAAAAGTCATGTCCACTTTTCACTCAAGCATTTTTCTCTTTTACAAAATGCAAAGTCTTTTTAGCTCAGATAAGCTAAATCTAAATTTTGTCCAACTTTGCCATTAAACAAATAATATTTCTGTGATAAATTAGAAATTTTAAATATTAAACACGATTTGAAAATCCTTGAGTTAACATTATCAATTCACAAAATGTACTTATGCTTGTTACAATTGTTGACATATCATTAAAGCAATACCTTCACATCTAAGTAAGTCATTTTATAAACCTCAAATTTTATCACCCAGCAAGAAATTTTAACTACTGGATTTTTATGTAAGGTTGGTAAAATAAAAGAGCACCACACTCTTCTATCATTCCTCTATGAATCAATGCTGTATTATTCCATCATTATATATGTTCAGGAAATTATTTTTGCATCTAATTCAATCAATAATAGTGGTAATCCAAATTCATTCTAAGGTTGCAGCATACATAGAATTTAAACTGAGCAAATTAAAAAAAATAGAATAATGGAAACAGTTGTCATTGAGTTTCTTGTAAAGAGAAGAAACACTATCTCTTGTAGTTAAGGAGGCAGGGTATAAGATCACCTGGGTTTAAATCTGACTCTAGTACTTAGCAGTTATGCCAACTTGGAAAAATTATTTCACCTCTTTGTGCCTTAGTTTCTCTTCCATAAAATGGGAATGCTTATAATACCTACCTCATGAAGTTTTTATGAAAATTTAATAAGCTAATATTCATAAGGCACTTAAAATATGATTTGAACATACTATCTTCTGTATGTGTTTTTTCAAAAGTCATGTAAGTATTATAATTTTGAGACAGATCCAGGGTGTTAGTAGTGGCAGGAAAATATAATAAAGAGCCTTTTCTTGCTGCATCATGTGAAAGCATATTCCGGTGTCTCCTTGTTTCTGTCTTGTTCCAAGCAAAACAAAGAATCCAACAAACAAAGAACAGATCTGTTAACATCACTAAAACTCATTTCAAAAAATCTGAGTTATGTAAAATGCACTGAAGAAGCATATACAAATTTTTTAACAGCTTTGATTATTCCAATTCTATTAAAATCCTACTTGTTGTTTCAGTGTCTCCTCTGCATATTTCTTAACCCAAACATACTAAAAGTACTGTTTTTTGTTTGTTTGTTTTTTTGTTTGGTTTTGTTTTGTTTTTGAGGCAGTTTCACTTTTGTCACCCAGGCTGGAGTGCAGTGACGCAATTTCGGCTCACTGCAACCTCTGCCTCCCGAATTCAAGCTATTCTCCTGCCTCAGCCTCCCAAGCAGCTGGGATTACAGGTGCCCACCACCAAGCCTGGCTAATTTTTTTGAATTTTTAGTAAAGACAGTGTTTCCCCATGTTGGTCAGGCTGGTCTCGAACTCTTGCCCTCAGGTGGTCTGCCTGCCTTGGCCTCCCAAAGTGCTGGGACTACAGGCTTGAGGCACCACACCTAGACTAAAAGTACTCTTTTGGGATTTAAATTCAGAGCTTTTAGCTCAAAAGGAAATATGAAGTTTTAATTTAATTTTAACCCGAGTCTTCTTTTGTATTTGTATACACCCTGGTCAACTGAAAAATTAAACCAAGTAGGGATAGGCTTCTCTGTGCTTTGATCTGAGTTGTAGAACACTGTGAGACAACCATATCTCTCTTCCAAATCTTTTCACAGAGAGAACACTTTATTATTGTCATGCATGGCACTAGACAGGCAATTGGGGACACAGATTTATTAGTAGATATTTTATCATGTCATTTTGCCTTCAATTTCTGACCTATAAAATGCATGTTGGATGTGAAATTCTGCGTGTGAGTATGTGTGTGTGTGTGCCTGTATGTTGTAGGAATACAACTATGTAGGGTATTATTATGCTACATAGCATGACAATTTTAAATGCAAGCCTGGCTTATTTTCAATAGAATATGTTGCTTACGTAAATAATTAAAGCTAACATTTAGTTAGCAACTATCATGGGTCAATCACTGTTCAAACCGCCTTAAATGTATTAACTCATTTAATCCTTTCAACATCCCTGTGAAATAGGCATTATTATTATCCCCATTTTATACACAGTAAAAATCCTGATGCCTGGACAGATGAGAAACTTTCCCAGAATTACTTGGTTAGCAAGTAGCAGAACCAAATTTAACCAGGTATTCTGGCTCCCTGGATCTTCCTCTGAAGCATTACAATGTTTCTTTAAACTATCTCACTCATTAAGACTTCCTAATAATCACTGAATGCACAAACATGAACATGATGAAGCTCCTACAAGTACCCCAAAACTAAACAATAATTGTATATACTTCAATATCATGGAAAAAATCATTACAAAAACAGATTTAAAAGTGCAAAGAATTATTTATCCGGTTAAATAAGAATGTTCTAAGCACTCAAAACCACTGAACTTAGAGACCAGTTCACCATTTGTTAAACCAGACTAATTAAAACACGGAATAAATGTAATTATACTCCTTAGGGCTCTATTGAGCCCCTCCTAAGAGTAAAGTAAGCATTGTTGGAGAAATTAAAAGTCACAGATATACTCCACATTTACATCATAATCTCTATATTCATTAGACATAGCTATTGCAAACAAATT
Source organism: Theropithecus gelada (assembly GCF_003255815.1). Classification (NCBI taxonomy): domain Eukaryota; kingdom Metazoa; phylum Chordata; class Mammalia; order Primates; family Cercopithecidae; genus Theropithecus; species Theropithecus gelada. The sequence continues at coordinate 1,097,662 of NW_020257633.1, forward strand.
ATTAAATGGTTCAGGCAAATAACAATTATCTAAATATTGACTTTTTTTCAATTTAAGATCTATTTTTAACCTGCAATATCAGTGGCCAAGAAACAAACCAATCAAAAGCCAAGATCTTGCATGCTATTAAATTCTGCTATCATTTCAGCAATTAAAATACACTTTAATTGGTACAGATTTCGAAACAGATTCCTCATAGCTAATTCTTGCATCTGTACTTTGTTTCGTTGTGTGCTGCTTCTTTTTTCTTTCTGAGACTATATTTTTTTTCCTCTCAGCAAAATACTAAAATTCAAAGGTAAGGCTTCCTTGGAAAAGTTATGGATAATTTCGTATTCATCTATCAGTTGCAAACTTCATGTAAATAACTGAGCACAAGATGGCAGAAAAAAACATACAGTCATAAGGCTCATTCATGGTCCAGGGTGAATTAATTTCTTGTTGTGGCTATACCACAAACTTATTTGTTATAAAAATAAGATCATTTTACATTTCTATAAATCGAAAACCTGAAACAGGTCTCACTGGGCTAAAATGAAGGTGCTGGCGGGGCTGCAATCTTTCCTGGGGATTCTAGGCTAGAATCCATTTCCTTGCCTCTCCACCTTCTAAAGGCTGCCTTTAGTCTGGCCTGCTTCCATCTTCAAAGGGCCAGTTGTCCTCACATCTCATCACTCTGAAGCTGACTCTCTTGCCTTTCTCATCCTCATTTAAGGACCAAGTGCGATTATAGTGAAAGCCCTTTCCAAGATAATTCAGAATAATCTTCCCATTTTATAGTCAGCTAATTAGCAACTGTAATTCCTGCTGCTGCCTTAATTTCCTTTTGTCATGTAACGCAGCATATTTAGCTGTTTGGGGATAGCAAGTGAACACCTCTGGGCAGCCATTATTGTTCCTACCACAAAAGGACCATTGTTTCTTTGCTATTCAGAAATTATTTATGTCAACTTCTTTGTTCAAAAAAGAGGAAAGCTGGAGGGACATATATTTCTAAATACATGTGTATGATATACATGTATAACATTTATGTATGACATATATGTATGAAACAAAAAAATCATAAGCATAAATATCCTGTAGCCCATATCTGAGAGACCGTGTAAGCTGGAACTCAGGAGCCCCTCCCTGGCCCCCAACCCCCAACACTCCTGCTAACCCACTGCACTAATAACTAGCTTCCTCTTCTCTGTCTCCACTGCCTTGCTCTGAATCCCATTCACTTTTTGCCTGAATTCTTCCTATTGACTGTTACCAGTGGTTTCCTTTCCTAACATCCTTCATACTGATGACACAGTCATTATACATCATGTAAATCCTATCATGTCCTCTTTGCTTAAAATTGTTGCATCGTTCTCCATCACCTACAGGATAAACTTAAGTCATTTAAGAAAGCAGCTGTTTCTATCCAGCTGTCATATCACCTAAAACACAAGCCTCTCTCACAATATAGGCACATAAACCTGTGCGAATGTGCATGTACACACCCACACACTTTAATCCATGTTCAAACACTTATTAGAACCAGAACGTACCAGGTTGCCTCCTGCATTTGTGCCTTTTTTTCTTTACTGCAATCCCTCCTTCATGTGTCTCAAAAACTCCTCTTCATAATCCACTTCAAATATTTCTTCATGAGTAAATTATTTCCTGACCTTTCCAAGGTATTACATTTCATTCTCTGTATTCCCATGGTACATGATATACTGTTCCATTAGAGTGTTTATTACATTACTCTTGAATGTATGCCCTTGCTTCTCTCTCATGCACACACACACCTGTTTTTCCTCTCTTCCTTTCCTCTTCCTTTTAACAAGACAATAGTACAAACAGAGGCATGTTGTGAAGCCATAGAAAATAAAATTATAATACCTTATCATAATCCTAAACTAGTAAGGCACATAAAAGATTCAAACTTGGCTGAGCACGGTGGCTCACACCTGAAATCCCAGTGCTTTGGGAGGCCAAGGCAGGCGGATCATGAGGTCAAGAGATTGAGACCATCCTGGCCAACATGGTGAAACCCGTCTTCATTAAAAATACAAAAATTAGCTAGACGTGGTGGCGTGTGCCTCTAGTCCCAGCTACTTGGAAGGCTGAGGCAGGAGAATCCCTTGAACCCGGGAGGTGGAGGTTGTAGTAAGCCGAGATCATGCCAGTGCACCCCAGCCTAGAGTATAGAGCAAGACTCTGTCTCCAAAATTTTATATATAAATATATATGTAATATATATACATATATATGTATATCAAGTCTAATAAACTGACCTCGTAAGTCTCCGAGGATTTGAGTCCACTGGGATGCAGGAGGAGCTCTCCTGTTAGAGAAGCCAGTATTTTGAGCAACTTTTAGGTTCCTAAGCACCATCTCATGTGGTCTCTTTTTACCAATAATTTGTTTGCACAAGGTCAACAGAAATCACTTTTGGGCTAGAGGTAAGTGACTCAAAACCAACACCATTAAACTTCTCAAATGATTCTGCATGAAATCTTGCTCTAAGCTATACAACGAGCGGTCAGTGTATTGTGTGGTTTTCCCTGTACCACACAAGAATAGAATAAATCATTTAAAAATTAGCAATAATTTTTATTTCATTTCAGAATAAGTACTGCTAAGGTTTTATTAGGTACCGACCATTTGCCAAGCACTCTCCTATGAAATTTACACATATTTAATCCTATGGCACCTCAGAAGTATATTATTATCTCTATTTCACATAGGGGAATACTAAAATTTAGGGCATTGCATCAACCCTTTGGTGCTAAGGTAAAAAGTTTTAGACCCCTTCAATAACTAAGCTGATGCCCTAAACTCTTAAGTTTTTCTACATCCCCATAGACCTAAGGGAAAAAAATATTTCAGTAATTAACCACTCTTCTAACCACAGGAAAGGAGGAGAAAAAAGAACTATTCCCGATCTCAACTATAATTTTATAAGAATATTATTGTTTTCCAAAAAGAGCATATGCATATGTATAATGATTAAACATATCAATAATAATTAAATAAAAATTATCTCAGCTCCTAAACCTATTCCATCATTTACATGGTGCTTAATTGTCTTAAGGGAAATCTATCCCTGTCTAATTCTGTGACAAATCTCATTATAATGTAACAGGCTAAGAGTTTGAAAGGAGCTTAATGTTTTCAGTCACTATAAACAACACTTCCTGACTGATATTGCAGAACATACTTCCCGTCCTAGGGATTTTGGTTACTAGACGGAAATTATCACATGGTAATCTGTCATTTATTCTTGAAAGAGTTTCAAGGGACAATTTGATCCGTTGTTTTGCACTAGCCTTTAAATATCTCAACTCACTACAGTAATCTTGGTAACCACATACTAATTAGAAGCTATGATTGCTAAGTCTTTGTTTTAATAAAAGAACAAAATGAGTTATTACATAACACTTTTTTCAGAATTTTTTTTTTCCAAAATACGAGTTTCAGTAGTGAAACTACAAATAAGCATTTGGTCATAAAAACTGAAGAAACTTTTATCATTTCAATAATCAAATTGTGTAGCTAGACCTAAGGAATCTTCAATAAAGATTTAGAAGGCAACACAATGCTATAAAGTATTACACCTAGTATCTTTTCTTTACGATTTCTAATTATTCCTCTCCTTCGTGAAGAAGAATTAGGAGAGAATAAATTAATAAACTAGCTAGGGAATACCCACTACTTGGGCATAGCAGGAAACACAAACTATTGATGAAGTGGTTTATTGAGCTCGTTTTTGCCATGAAAGCTCCATATTAAAGATCCATATATATGTTCATGTTTTATTTTATAATGGCTACCATAAAGCCAATCTCCCTTTTTCTCCTCAGTATGTTTTGCCAACCGAGTCTAAATTAAATTAGGACAACTGACTCAGAGAAGCTAGAGTTGAAAAATTCAGTAGGTTTATGCGAAAAATATTTTAAGCCTTTGCAAAAGCATTACTGAAGAAATACATTTCAAAAGAAAAAAAAATTAAAACACTCCCAAAGTCCTATGTATCTAAACAGGATATACCACACGGTGGGGGTGGGAGAAAAAGCAGTTACTGATTCAACTAATAATAATACCCCTTCCAATATCCTATATCATGCAGAGCTATAAAAAAGTATCAGTTTGCAGGCAGGAAATGAAGGAAGGGGAAAAAGCGAAGTAGAAACAAAAGATACATAAAATTTGTGACAGAAAAGGAAGATAAGTTATAAATTTCACAGGACTGTTTGTTTTTGGTTTGCTCTGGGTCAGTAATTTTCGATAGCAGACAATGCCAACCTGGCTAACCCAATAAATGTACATGGTTTTCACTGAGGAGGGGAAATTTAAAAGAATATTTGCTTACGTTTGAGACACACACAAACACACCAACCACCACACACACATATATTCAAGAATAAGTCGCAGAAACACTGTAGTCACAGGAAAATAATGAGGCCTATTGCAATGCAATTCAAACATTCTCAATGAAAACTGTTTGAAAAGACCCTAGTTACAGAAAATGTTTTCATATATGTGCATTATGTATGGAGATATTTGCAGGCTGGATTTGCTATTTTGATCCTTTGGACAAATTTAGCTCATGTCCCAACTGCATCTTTCCAATTTAATGAGAGTGTGTGTGTGTGTGTGTGTGTGTGTGTGTGTGTGTACGTGTGAAAACTGGTTGGAAAGACTTCTGGATAAACTAGCACAAGATTTCCTTGGAACATTAAGAAATGGAGTGTGCCTGGTATGTGTGATGTCATTTTAAAATAGAACACTAGAACATAACTCCACTCTTCTTAAGTTCCTTTTTGTTAATGTAGAGGAATTTTTTTTCTATTTATTGCCAATGGATTGCTAAGAAATGTAAAAATAAAGACCAAAGATGATAACATTTCAATCATCTTGGGAACACTGCTAAATGTCTAGTACTGTCATAATCATTTAACTATGGTATTTTTTTCAACTGAGATTGTAGTTACATATCTTTTCATCAGAGGGACTAGGATATTAATTCAATATAATCATATGAATATTTTCAAAGTACTTATGTCTCCTTACTGAATTATATTCTAGAGGTACAGTCATATAATTGAAAGAATGTTTCCTAAATTAGATATGTGACAATTTCAGGAATGATAAGAACCTGTTTTACTAAATAATGAGGTTTGAAAGTTACCATGAAATAATTGAAATCTTCAGCTTCAAATCCACTTAATTAATTAATATATATGTCAATATATTATGTGTACATGATTTTGTGATGGCCAATAACGAACAAATGCTTTTGTTCAAGTTCCGTCCCCAGCTATTTTCTAAACCTCTTAGCAGATGGGGGTTGGGGGTAGGAAACGGAACTGTGACGCAGGAAGAGCACAAGTACTAAGAATCCCTGGCCGGGAGTGGTGGCTCACGCCTGTAATCGAAGCACTTTGGGAGGCCAAGGAGGGCAGATCACCTGAGGGCAGGAGTTCGAGACCAGCCTGCCCAACATGGGGAAACCCTGTCTCTACTAAAAATGCAAAAATTAGCCTGGTGTGGTGGCATGTGCCTGTAGTCCCAGCTACTCGGGAGGCTGAAGCAGGAGAATCACTTGAATTCGGCAGGCGGAGGTTGCAGTGAGCCGAGATCGCACCACTACACTCCAGCCTGGGCAACAAGAGTGAAATTCCATCTCAAAAAAAAAAAAAATCCCTTCTCTTGAATTCATTTTTTTAAAAAGCTTATCTGTCTGAAAAATAGAAATGCTACTATGCACTGCAGAATACAATATGAAGAAAACGAGCTCAGTATTTTGGAAGGAATTTTTGTCTGCCTCATAGGTAAGTTTACTTAAACTTTTGTTACATCATCCCCTTCTCCTGGTACTTTTTATATTTTCCGAAAGTTGTCCCAGTCTAAGGTTTTGTCTTTTCATGTTTTACGCAATTACTTGTACCCAAATGCTTTTAGTGGAGAACCTCTGTAAACTCCCAAAAGGACATATATTGAATTTCCTTAATCCTAAAATGAATACTGAGGTACACAGTGACATTTATAACAATAAAAATCTGTTCTAAATTCAATTAGTATATTTAAGTAAATGGTATTATTTGATCTTTTTTTTACTTATCTCATAAAATGCTTTGTAAGCTCAATCTTTTATTTTTTAGCAGTCTGTGATATTTACGAAAGTAAAATACATTAAGGAATGTACATATTAAGGAAACATCTAAAAAAATCATGCCCAATTCTGGGAAGCAAATAGCACTATGATACAGGAATCAGATACGAATAATACAGATGAGTGGTTTAGCAAAATGTCTGCTGCAAAATACTGATTCCAGAATAGTGCAATAAATTACCCAAGCATCTTTGAAATGATTTTTTTTAATTCTACCCAACTGAAAACATGTCATTTATAATTTTTTGTGATATTCACTAAATATTATGAAGAAGGCAATTCTTTCGTCTTACAACAAAGAAAACTTAGCAAAAATAGGCCAGGTGCAGTGGTTCATGCCTGTAATCCCAGCACTTTGAGAGTCTGAGGTGGACTGATCGCTTGAGCCTAGGAGTTCGAGACCAGCCTGGGCAACATGGTGAAATGCCATCTCTACAAAAAATACAAAAATTAGTCAGGCATGGTGGCTTATGCCTGTGGTCCCAACTATTCCGGACACTAAAACAGGAGAATCACTTGAGCCAAGGAGGTAGAGAGACTGCAGTGAGCCATGATCGTGCCACTGAACTCCAGTCTGGGCAACAGAGTGAGATCCTATCTCTAAAACCAAACCAAACAAAAACAACAAAAAAAGAAAAAAGTTATCAAAAATAACATTCATTGGGAGATGTTAACAAAAATAGAAGGATAACTTCAACATTTGTTTATCTAAATTTTAAACATAAAAGTTCCCAGTGATTGTCACTATAAAAGCTTAAAAAATGTGACATCCTAAAGGGCTTATCATGATCTCATAAAAGTAACTTTGCAATTGCCTGTTCCCCGTTTCTAATATCTTCATAATTTTAAGATTTTTTTCCATGTATTACAGAATAGTGTTCCCACTTGATTTAAACATTTCATGAAAATATTTGTATTTTTGTATTGCAGCAGGTCTTTAAACCAATGAAAATCATTACCCCTCTAAAGGCTATAGTTTTTTTCATAAATATTAATTTAAATAATTAAATCTTAAAATAAGCCAAAAATGTTGTCAAAAATTACATCATTTTTTTCTAAATGAAGACGTTAATATTTATAAATATTTTATATAGTATGTTACAGTTACCCTTCTGACCATAAATTGCTACATTAAAACACTGAAGCAATGCAAATGATGAAAAGGTAAATGAGCATAGCCTTATTTATCCAAGTGTTGTAAAACTAGTCTTGGAGATGAGATGAAATGAAGTAGAGTTTACAGGCATGGAAATTGGTTTTTATTTGAATAAACTAGTTCTATTCTATAAAATCTCCTTTAAAGAATTTGTCCTGGACCAGTGAGTTGTTTCATTTTGAGAATATATGTCATTTCTAAAATAATGTGCTAGAAGCTAATTATGATTGCCAAATGAGAGTCAGTCTACTTGGAAGTGATATTAAAGTATTACTGAATGAAATTTTAAACGTAATAAAATAGGAGAGCAATATGCATCTTTGGTAACTTAACATGTCAAAATTACATTTGTAAACCTTCTTTGCAGCTCATTGGGATGATATATATGGAAATACGAATCCCAGGGAAAGGACAGAATTGAAGAACAACATCAGGCAGCTATGAATTGGCGGTACTAAAGCTGGATAGTAAGTATAAAAATAGCTAAAGACTAATACATTTGCAACGAAAAAGTCATTCTCTGACAAAGTATTGAAGAAAGTTAACATCTCATAATGACTACACAATGATTTTAGTAGATATAATTTACATATTAAGACATGCTTCAAGTGTGAATATCAGACATTCAATCAATTTAATAACCCTTCAAAACTTCTGAAAATGCATAAATGAAAAATGTGCAACCTAAAAAAGATATGTCTGAATTATTAAAAGAGCCATTAAAATACAGAATACTAGTGATATCAAAGTCAGAATAAAAAGACATTAATTGAAACATGACTTCACATGACTCTGGCTTAATCGTCCTTGGCATGTGGAAGAGCAAGTGAATTTGACAGCACCATGGATCTAAATATCACCGGAAATTATTTCAAAAACAAAGTTAATCTCTGGGTCATTAAATCTCCCCCCCATACCCAATATCTTAATGTTGCCTTTAATCTATCCCAAAATTCCTATTTCAGAATCACACTTAAGCCAACCAGCTGGCAAAACAGCCCATGCTCCAAAGATACATATCATCCTTAACCACCACACACACATGCACATGCTCTTAAAATTTATATTTTGGTGCTAATCTCAGCAGGTAATCAAAAAGAAAGCAATCCTATGATATGATGTGTAGGGAAATATAGTAAGTCATGCAAAAATATGCTTACATATTAAAAGCAAAGACTAAATGCATTAAAATAATGGATATTAACAGTTAATTTCAATAGTGAAAATGTGCTATTTTTCCCCAATTACATGTGATAACTTTTCACCAAAGGTTTCTTTTTTATCCCTTGCTTAATTTAGTTCACTACTTTATATTAATGTATTCAGGGCAATTTGCAATCCCACTTTTTAGGGATTCATGGATTGTAGATCTTATGGCATTAAATATTCCAATGATTTTTTTCCAGAATAAGGTATATTTAAACTTAGAAATACTATTTTAAAACAAAATTGAGTTAATAAAATTACTTTGGGGAAAAAAAATCATCACACTTGGTTAACTGCAGTTTGTATGATTGAAGCTTTCGGTGACTTTCAGACACTGAGATGAGTAAAGACACTGAGGCTTGAAGTTTGCTGCAGTCATCTCTACTTAGGTTTACAGGAAATGGTCTCTGAAAACAGAAGTTTAGGGATAATATTGCAGCATGACTCCCAGACTTCAGATGACTCTTATTTTCTCAGTTAATGTTTAAACTAGATTAAATATTGTAAACATTCATTCATTATACAGTACATATTTGTTTTTAACAATTTGAGGGAAAGTAAAATGGAAAGTTAAAGGTTAAAATGACCATGTAGCATTGTACTTTCAAAAATCCTATTTCAAGAATAAAACCAACATTTAAAGTAGATTTTATAGTTACTTGTGTTTCAACCATTACAAATTCCATGAAGTATTTTTAATACCCATGAAAACACATTAGGCTTTTCATATATTCCAATGTATGTAGCAAATTAAGAAATGAACTGAGATTAAAAAACAAACCCTTCGCCATAGTGACTCTCAGCCTTTATCTCTTGTTCTCTCTCTTTTTTATAATGTACTATCCCATATGTAAGGAGTGGGAACAGGAATATGAGACCGATCCACTCAGGACAATATTCACTATATAAAATACGAAAATATCCTATCTTTTTGCAAAACAGTTAGTAAAACATTCATCACTATTTAGATTTTCGCTTAAATTCAAATTGTCATTACAAATGATTAGTTAGTGTCAATGTTGTTTTATGTCTTCACTCAAGGCCAATCAGTCATCTTTCAGTTTATGTATTTTTAGCCTCTTGACAACAGATCTTTCATTTCTGTCCCTGCATCTGTTTCTAGCACACATGAAGTTAAATGTCCTCAACCTTGGGTGGTTTTTCCAATTACAGTATTTGCAAACATAAGCAATAGGAATTCAAGCTAGCATATTACTCTAATACTTAGTAACAAGTGACCGTGGGTGTGAAGCCACCACTATTGTACTCCAGGGTATCTATTTAGTAATTTGCATAGTGCTTCAACCTTGCTGATACCAATTCCTTCCTTAAGACTAGAGAAGTACAACCCATGACCCCAATCTAAGGTATGGTCCTGCCATCTCTCAACAATGTTGTCTAGTCCCCAGAGTGTATTTGCCTCTTAAACCGTATTGAACTGTCCCTTTTCTACTGGATTCTTAAAACATTCTAGCCAAGTTGGACACAGTTGATACCCACTGTAATGGAGAACAATTGCTTGATAACTGGTCCAAAGTATACGGGGCTCTACCTTTTGGAACAGACAACCTCTCTAGTCCCATGGTTGAGTATGCCCTATTCTGCACACTCATTTTTATCCCTTTAGCTGCCCTACTTCAGTAGTTCCAAACTTTCTTCTAGATTCCTGCTCACTGAAATCAAATTAGCTTTTCACAGGATCACTCCATGTTTATAAAGCAATTCTCCAGTATTTTCATCTACTACTTTCATGCTATCAGGTTATATATTTAAATATTTGATACATTTGCAATTTAGCTTATGCAAGTGATGCATCTGAATTTATTTTCTCTTCCAGATGATTGTTCACTTGTCCCAACATCGTTGATTAAAAAGCCATGTTTTACATGGTGGACGGAATCAATAGCTTTTCCCCTTCCTCTTCCAGATAAATTTCCTTTAATAAATAACCATTAAAAATTATCTTCTTGGGAGGGCGCGGTGGCTCACACCTGTAAGTCCAGCACTCTAGGGGGCCGAGGCGGGTGGATCACTTGAGGTCAGGAGTTTGAGACCAGCCTGACCAACATAGTGAAACTTCGTCTCTACAAAAAATAACAAAAATTAGCCAGGCGTGGTGGTGTGTGCCTGTAATCCCGCTACTTGGGAGGCTGAGGCAGGAGAGTCACTTGAACCTGGGAGGCTGAGGTTGCAGTGAGCTGAGATTGTGCCACTGCACTCCAGCCTGGGCAACAGAGAAAGACTCCATCTCAAAAAAAAACAAAAGAAAAAATATCGTCTTGAGACTTACTATGAAAATAAATTTAATATTTTTACAATCACAAATTTATCCCATAAATCAAATTCTTTTCACACCTTCAAAATGATGTCTTGAGTATCTTGTTGTAGAAGAGCTGTCATCCAGAGACTACAATAGGGAGTAACAAAACTACTTTTCTAGTGAATGAAAATTAGAGGATCTTTATGGATCTTTATGATTCCTAACCTACTCTTAAGTACTTTTCAAAATCCAAAACAACAATAAAACTATGATTTAAAAAGAATCAGCAGTGGAATAAATGAAATAGACTGAGGACAACTCATTTGAATTACAAAATCATCTATCAACAGTGGAAGGAAATGATCAAGATACTACACAATAATATATCCTTAAAACACTACAGACAAGAAAGAAAGAGAAAAAGAAAAAATTGCGGCAAAAAAAAATTCCATTTCTCAAATTTCTTCAAGCTGCCAAAAATGCTCCTCCCAGTTTCCAAGAGCTGTGATGGAACAGAATTAAGAACTAGGAAGATTTCCACCAACATGAATCCACTCTTCTTTCTAAGAAGTCTCAGTGATACAAATTCTTCACAAATTACTTTAGTGTACAATATCTGGGATTTCAAAGAAGATTGTTCAGAGGGCAGTTAAATGCAAAGCTATGTACTAAGGAGAGGGTGTAAGGAAGCAAAGTAAAGCTCGCGATTATAAACTTTGTGGTAAATATATTTGATACTGAGAATTGCAGATTGTTGAATTGCCTCCCGATGACATACTTGTCTCCTCAGTTAAGGTGGGCAACTCATTCTGAAACTTAATCTTTCACTAGAAATACTTTTTCAGAACCAGTAATAATATAGTGCTGAAGACATAATCATCTTACTTAAAATGTCTTTTAAAAAGCTTGAATTTATTACTGAAAATTTCTTCATTAAAACTATCAGTGGAGGAAAAATACCAATAAGCAAAATTTATTATTAGTTTTGTGATTCATAAAGCTTTCCTTCCACCCATTTCTGCAGTAATTCATATAACCACAGAATGTTGGGATAGTATATAAAGTCCATTAAAAAAAAGGTAAAGAATGTACTAGCAGTTAAACAGGATTTGCATTCTGTGGCACGAATGAATGAAAATTACTGAAAAAACAAAAAGTAAAGAAATTTATAGTCTAATGAAAAGTGACAGTTAGGACTTACTCCAAACAAATTCTTCTAAGAGCCTTATCTAGTACAGTCAAGATATTAATAGCCTATGAGTAGCTTAGTAACCCTCTGGCAGATACAGTGATAAAGTCTACTCAGCATAACAGTTTAGTTTCGGCATTACCAGATAGATGGTCCCTATAAAAATAAAAATTAGGCCAGGCACAGTGACTCACGCTTGTAACCCCAGCACTTTGGGTGGCCGAGGTAGGCAGCTCGCAAAGTCAGGAGTTTGAGACCAGCCTGTCCGATATGGTGAATCCCCGACTCTACTAAAAATACAAAAATTAGCCAGGCATGGTGGCACACACCTGTAATCCCACGTACTCGAGAGGCCGACGCAGAAGAATCGCTTGAACCCAGTGGTGGAGTTTTCAGTGAGCCAAGATCATACCACTGTACTCCAGCCTGGGTGACAGAGTGAGATTCCGTCTTAAAAATATATAAAATAAAAATAAGTAAATGAATAAATAATATATAAATAACGATGGATCATTTTTATTAAAATTTCTTTATCTACTTTGGGTAACCTGGAAAAGTCTCTAAAATCAACACCAGTTTCTTTGAATACTGAGCTTTAGCATCACAGCAGAAGAAAACCTGCACCTATATCTTTCCTAAGTTTCTTGCCATATATTCTACAGATCACAATGATATATAATGGCATAAATATATTACACTCAGACCTGTTAAAATATATTATTGCTTAATAAGGAAATGCAAAATAGTGTCTATAAAAAGAAAGTGGTTAGAATGAAAATGGTTAAACTGGTTAATGCAGAGATTCCAAATTTTCTCACTTCATCACCCCCTTATCGTTTTTGCTAATTATGCCCCTTTGCAAAAAGGAATATCTATTGTTCTGCTTCTTAAGCAGTTAAATTCAAACAACCTACTAATTATTTATGTCCTTAGCAACTTGATGATCATTTCAAAAACTAGTACACATCAATAGAAAAATAGCATTTCATTTCATTCTTTAGTAACGACAGTTACTTACTAATGGCATGTGTGCACCTGTTTGGTGCCATACCATTTCTGGAATCTTAGAATCAGACTAAACATCACCACCCTCATTTTCTGTTCCACATTGATTTTTCTTCTAGTATTTGCTTTTTCATCACAGCAACTGTCAAAAATACAGCTTTGCAAAGATATGACATGGTAAGAAGTAATGTAATGTGCTATAGTGTTGAAGCTGTGAACTAACTAGAGCTACTAGTTTCCAGGATGTAAATGTTATTGCATTTTCCTTGAAGATTAAAATATTCCACAGTCTCCCAAGAGTTCACTGCAGTGCTGTGCTCCCCAGTTAAAGAACCACTAGGCTAAATATTAATATAATCACAATAACAAAATTCACTATTAGGATTCTGATCACTGCAAATATTCGCTAGTTTCAAAAATACTAGTTTTACGTAGTAGGAATAAAGAGAACCAAAATCAAAGATCATTAAGTTCACAAATGCGTATTGAGTGCCAACTATGTGCAAGGCAGTATGCTAGGCACTAGAAATACAGTAGGGAACCAGGCAGAACAAGTCACTTCCTTTTGGGATTTACATTCTAGCAAGAGAAATTAAAGCAAAATATGTATATAAATATTCTGTAGTTGATACTGGTAATAAGTGTCACAAAGGAGACTTTGATAGACGAATAGGATAGAATGACTTGAGAATAAATAAAAGGTTGAAAGGAGCCAACTTATTTCAGGGGATAAAAGAAGGCTTCCTTAATAAGCAAATAAGATTTGCAGTAAGCTCTAAAGCAGTAGTTCTCAGTCGAAGGCGAGTTTGCTCCCCACAGGACGTGTGGCAAATTTCTTTTGGTTGCTACAACTGGGGCTGTGGAGAATGTTACAGGCACTATGGTGGGTAGAGGCTAGGGATGCTGCTAAGCACCTAAAATGCATAGCACTGCCTCATGCCCCTTTCCCCCGACAAACTACCTGACCCTAAATGTCAATCGCGTCCACCTTGAGAAATAATGTTCTTAAGTGTAAAAGTTTTTAAATAGCCAAAAGAGTGTATGTGGGTGTATGTTTGGGGGGTGGAGAGCATCAATGGGCATTTCCGCTAGAGCAAACAACATGTGCAAAGACTCTGAAATGCAAAAAGCATGGTGCATTCAAGGACCCAAGAGAGGGCTGGTGTTAATGAAGGATAACAAGCTTGTCCAACTCATGGCCCTGTATGCAGCCCGTGACAGCTTTGGATGAGGCCCAACACAAATTTATAAACTTTCTTAAAACATGATGAGATTTATGCCCAGACCTTTTTTTAAATTAGATTATCAGCTATCGTTAGTGCTAGTGCATTTTACATGTGGCCCAAAACAATTATTCTTCCAATGTGGCCCAGGGAAGCCAAAAGATTGGACACCACCGGCTGTAGAAAGTTGCAGTAATTCTCAACATTCACTCAAGAAAGTTAGAAGGGGGGCGGAGCAAGATGGCCGAATAGGAACAGCTCCAGTCTCCAACTCCCAGCGCGAGCGACACAGAAGACTGGTGATTTCTGCATTTTCAACTGAGGTACTGGGTTCATCTCACTGGGGAGTGCCAGACAATCTGCGCTGGTCAGCTGCTGCAGCCCGACCAGCGAGAGCTGAAGCAGGGCGAGGCATCGCCTCACCTGGGAAGCGCAAGGGGGAAGGGAATCCCTTTTCCTAGCCAGGGGAACTGAGACACACAACACCTGGAAAATCGGGTAACTCCCACCCCAATATTGCGCTTTAAGCAAACAGGCACACCAGGAGATCATATCCCACACCTGGCCGGGAGGGTTCCACGCCCACGGAGCCTCCCTCATTGCTAGCACAGCAGTCTGTGATCTACCGGCAAGGCAGCAGCGAGGCTGGGGGAGGGGCACCCGCCATTGCTGAGGCCAAAGTAGGTAAACAAAGCTGCTGGGAAGCTCCAACTGGGTGGAGCTCACAGCAGCTCAAGGAAACCTGCCTGTCTCTGTAGACTCCACCTCTGGGGACAGGGCACAGCTACACAACAACAACAACAACAACAACAAAGCAGCAGAAACCTCTGCAGACGCAAACGACTCTGTCTGACAGCTTTGAAGAGAGCAGTGGATCTCCCAACACGGAGGTTGAGATCTGAGAAGGGACAGACTGCCTGCTCAAGCGGGTCCCTGACCCCTGAGTAGCCTAACTGGGAGACATCCCCCACTAGGGGCAGTCTGACACCCCACACTTCACAGGGTGGAGTACGCCCCTGAGAGGAAGCTTCCAAAGCAAGAATCAGACAGGTACACTCGCTGTTCAGAAATATTCTATCTTCTGCAGCCTCTGCTGCTGATACCCAGGCAAACAGGGTCTGGAGTGGACCTCAAGCAATCTCCAACAGACCTACAGCTGAGGGTCCTGACTGTTAGAAGGAAAACTATCAAACAGGAAGGACACCTACACCAAAACCCCATCAGTACATCACCATCATCAAAGACCAGAGGCAGATAAAACCACAAAGATGGGGAAAAAGCAGGGCAGAAAAGCTGGAAATTCAAAAAATAAGAGCGCATCTCCCCCGGCAAAGGAGCGCAGCTCATCGCCAGCAACGGATCAAAGCTGGACGGAGAATGACTTTGACGAGATGAGAGAAGAAGGCTTCAGTCCATCAAATTTCTCAGAGCTAAAGGAGGAATTACGTACCCAGCGCAAAGAAACTAAAAATCTTGAAAAAAAAGTGGAAGAATTGATGGCTAGAGTAATTAATGCAGAGAAGATCATAAACGAAATGAAAGAGATGAAAACCATGACACGAGAAATACGTGACAAATGCACAAGCTTCAGTAACCGACTCGATCAACTGGAAGAAAGAGTATCAGCGATTGAGGATCAAATGAATGAAATGAAGCGAGAAGAGAAACCAAAAGAAAAAAGAAGAAAAAGAAATGAACAAAGCCTGCAAGAAGTATGGGATTATGTAAAAAGACCAAATCTACGTCTGATTGGGGTGCCTGAAAGTGAGGGGGAAAATGGAACCAAGTTGGAAAACACTCTTCAGGATATCATCCAGGAGAACTTCCCCAACCTAGTAGGGCAGGCCAACATTCAAATCCAGGAAATACAGAGAACGCCACAAAGATACTCCTCGAGAAGAGCAACTCCAAGACACATAATTGCCAGATTCACCAAAGTCGAAATGAAGGAAAAAATCTTAAGGGCAGCCAGAGAGAAAGGTCGGGTTACCCACAAAGGGAAGCCCATCAGACTCACAGCAGATCTCTCGGCAGAAACTCTCCAAGCCAGAAGAGAGTGGGGGCCAATATTCAACATTCTTAAAGAAAAGAATTTTAAACCCAGAATTTCATATCCAGCCAAACTAAGTTTCATAAGTGAAGGAGAAATAAAATCCTTTACAGATAAGCAAATGCTTAGAGATTTTGTCACCACTAGGCCTGCCTTACAAGAGACCCTGAAGGAAGCACTCAACATGGAAAGGAACAACCGGTACCAGCCATCTCAAAAACATGCCAAAATGTAAAGACCATCGAGGCTAGGAAGAAACTGCATCAACTAATGAGCAAAATAACCAGTTAATATCATAATGGCAGGATCAAGTTCACACATAACAATCTTAACCTTAAATGTAAATGGACTAAATGCTCCAATTAAGAGACACAGACTGGCAAACTGGATAAAGAGTCAAGACCCATCAGTCTGCTGTATTCAGGAGACCCATCTCACACGCAGAGACATACATAGGCTCAAAATAAAGGGATGGAGGAAGATTTACCAAGCAAATAGAGAACAAAAAAAAGCAGGGGTTGCAATCCTAGTCTCTGATAAAACAGACTTTAAACCATCAAAGATCAAAAGAGACAAAGAAGGCCATTACATAATGGTAAAGGGATCAATTCAACAGGAAGAGCTAACTATCCTAAATATATATGCACCCAATACAGGAGCACCCAGATTCATAAAGCAAGTCCTTAGAGACTTACAAAGAGACTTAGACTCCCATACAATAATAATGGGAGACTTCAACACTCCACTGTCAACATTAGACAGATCAACGAGACAGAAAGTTAACAAGGATATCCAGGAATTGAACTCATCTCTGCAGCAAGCAGACCTAATAGACATCTATAGAACTCTCCACCCCAAATCAACAGAATATACATTCTTCTCAGCACCACATCGTACTTACTCCAAAATTGACCATATAATTGGAAGTAAAGCACTCCTCAGCAAATGTACAAGAACAGAAATTATAACAAACTGTCTCTCAGACCACAGTGCAATCAAACTAGAACTCAGGACTAAGAAACTCAATCAAAACCG
Source organism: Theropithecus gelada (assembly GCF_003255815.1). Classification (NCBI taxonomy): domain Eukaryota; kingdom Metazoa; phylum Chordata; class Mammalia; order Primates; family Cercopithecidae; genus Theropithecus; species Theropithecus gelada. The sequence goes on from NW_020257633.1 coordinate 1,114,934, forward strand.
CTCCACTACATGGAAACTGAACAACCTGCTCCTGAATGACTACTGGGTACATAACGAAATGAAGGCAGAAATCAAGATGTTCTTTGAAACCAATGAGAACAAAGATACAACATACCAGAATCTCTGGGACACATTTAAAGCAGTGTGTAGAGGGAAATTTATAGCACTAAATGCCCACAAGAGAAAGCAGGAAAGATCTAAAATTGACACTCTAACATCGCAATTAAAAGAACTAGAGAAGCAAGAGCAAACACATTCCAAAGCTAGCAGAAGGCAAGAAATAACTAAGATCAGAGCAGAACTGAAGGAGATAGAGACACAAAAAACCCTCCAAAAAATCAATGAATCCAGGAGTTGGTTTTTTGAAAAGATCAACAAAATTGACAGACCACTAGCAAGACTAATAAAGAAGAAAAGAGAGAAGAATCAAATCGACGCAATTAAAAATGATAAAGGGGATATCACCACCGACCCCACAGAAATACAAACTACCATCAGAGAATACTATGAACACCTCTACGCAAATAAACTGGAAAACCTAGAAGAAATGGATAATTTCCTGGACACTTACACTCTTCCAAGACTAAACCAGGAAGAAGTTGAATCCCTGAATAGACCAATAGTAGGCTCTGAAATTGAGGCAATAATTAATAGCCTACCAACCAAAAAAAAGTCCAGGACCAGATGGATTCACAGCTGAATTCTACCAGAGGTATAAGGAGGAGTTGGTACCATTCCTTCTGAAACTATTCCAATCAATAGAAAAAGAGGGAATCCTCCCTAACTCATTTTATGAGGCCAACATCATCCTGATACCAAAGCCTGGCAGAGACACAACAAAAAAAGAGAATTTTAGACCAATATCCCTGATGAACATCGATGCAAAAATCCTCAATAAAATACTGGCAAACCGGATTCAACAACACATCAAAAAGCTTATCCACCATGATCAAGCGGGCTTCATCCCTGGGATGCAAGGCTGGTTCAACATTCGCAAATCAATAAACATAATCCAGCATATAAACAGAACCAAAGACAAGAACCACATGATTATCTCAATAGATGCAGAAAAGGCTTTTGACAAAATTCAACAGCCCTTCATGCTAAAAACGCTCAATAAATTCGGTATTGATGGAACGTACCTCAAAATAATAAGAGCTATTTATGACAAACCCACAGCCAATATCATACTGAATGGGCAAAAACTGGAAAAATTCCCTTTGAAAACTGGCACAAGACAGGGATGCCCTCTCTCACCACTCCTATTCAACATAGTGTTGGAAGTTCTGGCTAGGGCAATTAGGCAAGAGAAAGAAATCAGGGGTATTCAGTTAGGAAAAGAAGAAGTCAAATTGTCCCTGTTTGCAGATGACATGATTGTATATTTAGAAAACCCCATTGTCTCAGCCCAAAATCTCCTTAAGCTGATAAGCAACTTCAGCAAAGTCTCAGGATACAAAATTAATGTGCAAAAATCACAAGCATTCTTATACACCAATAACAGACAAACACAGAGCCAAATCATGAATGAACTTCCATTCACAATTGCTACAAAAGAGAATAAAATACCTAGGAATCCAACTTACAAGGGATGTAAAGGACCTCTTCAAGGAGAACTACAAACCACTGCTCAGTGAAATAAAAGAGGACACAAACAAATGGAAGAACATACCATGCTCATGGATAGGAAGAATCAATATCGTGAAAATGGCCATACTGCCCAAGGTAATTTATAGATTCAATGCCATCCCCATCAAGCTACCAATGAGTTTCTTCACAGAATTGGAAAAAACTGCTTTAAAGTTCATATGGAACCAAAAAAGAGCCCGCATCTCCAAGACAATCCTAAGTCAAAAGAACAAAGCTGGAGGCATCACGCTACCTGACTTCAAACTATACTACAAGGCTACAGTAACCAAAACAGCATGGTACTGGTACCAAAACAGAGATATAGACCAATGGAACAGAACAGAGTCCTCAGAAATAATACCACACATCTACAGCCATCTGATCTTTGACAAACCTGAGAAAAACAAGAAATGCGGAAAGGATTCCCTATTTAATAAATGGTGCTGGGAAAATTGGCTAGCCATAAGTAGAAAGCTGAAACTGCATCCTTTCCTTACTCCTTATACGAAAATTAATTCAAGATGGATTAGAGACTTAAATGTTAGACCTAATACCATAAAAATCCTAGAGGAAAACCTAGGTAGTACCATTCAGGACATAGGCATGGGCAAAGACTTCATGTCTAAAACACCAAAAGCAACGGCAGCAAAAGCTAAAATTGACAAATGGGATCTCATTAAACTAAAGAGCTTCTGCACAGCAAAAGAAACTACCATCAGAGTGAACAGGCAACCTACAGAATGGGAGAAAATTTTTGCAATCTACTCATCTGACAAAGGGCTAATATCCAGAACCTACAAAGAACTCAAACAAATTTACAAGAAAAAAACAAACAACCCCATCAAAAAGTGGGCAAAGGATATGAATAGACATTTCTCAAAAGAAGACATTCATACAGCCAACAAACACATGAAAAAATGCTCATCATCACTGGCCATCAGAGAAATGCAAATCAAAACCACAATGAGATACCATCTCACACCAGTTAGAATGGCGATCATTAAAAAGTCAGGAAACAACAGGTGCTGGAGAGGATGTGGAGAAATAGGAACACTTTTACACTGTTGGTGGGATTGTAAACTAGTTCAACCATTATGGAAAACAGTATGGCGATTCCTCAAGGATCTAGAACTAGATGTACCATATGACCCAGCCATCCCATTACTGGGGATATACCCAAAGGATTATAAATTATGCTGCTATAAAGACACATGCACACGTATGTTTATTGCAGCACTATTCACAATAGCAAAGACTTGGAATCAACCCAAGTGTCCATCAGTGACAGATTGGATTAAGAAAATGTGGCACATATACACCATGGAATACTATGCAGCCATAAAAAAGGATGAGTTTGCGTCCTTTGTAGGGACATGGATGCAGCTGGAAACCATCATTCTTAGCAAACTATCACAAGAACAGAAAACCAAACACCGCATGTTCTCACTCATAGGTGGGAACTGAACAATGAGATCACTTGGACTCAGGAAGGGGAACATCACACACCGGGGCCTATCATGGGGAGGGGGGAGGGGGGAGGGATTGCATTGGGAGTTATACCTGATGCAAATGACGAGTTGATGGGTGCAGCAGACCAACATGGCACAAGTATACATATGTAACAAACCTGCACGTTATGCACATGTACCCTACAACTTAAAGTATAATAATAATAATAAATAAATTTAAAAAAAAAAAAGAAAGTTAGAAGAAAATCAAAAAAGTGAGTCTGCCTGAATATTCCTTAGAGTAGAAGGAAGATTAATGGCTATTATTTTAATTATTCATGCCAGTGCCAGGCTGTATATAGTATTCGACATTTTCTTCTACAAAATGTGATACAGGATGGAAGGCAAGTTGTCTATACAAAAACCCACACAGTCATTAAGTGGCCATACCATGGATGTGCTGGCAACTAAGCAGCCAGGAGATTCTGAAGGCTAATCAAGCCTAACCTGATCAAACCAAAGCAACCAAAGGGTAAAAGAGAGGAGGGCATTCTAAAAATATAATCAGAGCTATTTTCACCCCTTAGCTTTCCTTTTCAATAAATACTTTCATTACTCTTAACAATATTCATGTTAGCCTAGAATATAACTGAGATAGTGCTAGCACTTTTCGTGCTTAAACAATTCAATGATGTAGTAAGCTGACAACTAACATTGATATCACACTTGAGAACAGAGAGACTATCTCGGTTTGAATGATAATTCTGGATATTTCAAGGGTGATACACATAATCAGCAATATCCTAATTTATAGACCATCAGACAATATCCATGATAAGCAACAAAGACTCTTTAAAAATCGTTCCTCATATTAGCACTTGAACAACAGAAAGAGAAGGGATGTAGTATTTGTTAAAGACCTAGTTTGTATATGCCACATTTAAAGCTAAATCTTTTCACTTGTTTCTATTTAACCTCTCAAATATCTTCATTTTAAGAAAAAGAAAACTAAGTCTATACAAGGAAAAGTCACTTGCCCAGCTCTGGCAACTAGAAGCTAGAAGCTGGAAGCTAGAAGGTAGAGCTGGGGTTTGATTATCAGCATCTCTCGCTATGCAAGTTCCTACCATATCATACTTCCCTTCTGTAAAGGGGAAAACCTAGCTTTCCTCTATTCTGCAAGTGATTCTTCTTCTGCATTCTAGCTCCTTGGTGTTCTAACAGCTGCTGGGAAGACCCTGAAGTGAGCACCTACATCCAAATCTTTCTCTCATGAAGAAAGCCTATCACATCCTGTGCCCTGGGGTTAATGGTGAATAGAGGGTCGGTGACATGGATCAGCACTATCTCACATCCTCCAGGTCACCAAAAGTAATGCAGATAAAAGAAGCAGCTGAAAAGAACAAGCATTCATGTCAGTAAGAAATGCTAGTATTCCAAGCAGCGTAGGCCTGTGCAGAAACACCTTAAAAGGATGAAAACCATAGCCCTACCTAGAGAAAATCCAATGGGGAAGAAAAAGATTCCGTTTATGTCTTCTAGACAGCACATTAGCTTCTAAGCCTTATTAGGTAGACACAGACAAGTGACTAGATTCATTCTGTTGGCAGCATATAAAACAAATTTAAAAGGTGTACTCTAAGATATTTATGCTTTTAATAAAGTTCTCACAAAATTGTCAGAAATGTGAATCCCAAAGTTACAGATATAATGGAATGGGTATTGTCATTATATTATTTCCCTTTATCATCACAACAGTTCTGCAATTGTCATGTTACAGATGAAGAAACTTAGGCTTGGAGAAATTAAATTTCGAATCTGAGAAGATAATTCATGGTAAAATAAAATTTTCTCTGCACTGTCCATGACACCACTTACAAGGCATTGTATCCACCCCTCCCGGCCCCCTTTTTATTTCTCTAGGCCATGTAGTTTAAAGTTTCCCAGCCCTCTAACCATTGAGGCTATTTACATTTTTAAGTCAATAGCCAGTGTAATGTAATGGCAACAGTTAAAAGAGTCTCACATCCATTGTCATTACCAATTTGCCTTCCTCTTTCCAATACTGCTTCCTTTATGTGGGTCCCAGGGAGTGGAGTTCCTCTTATCATATTATGTTGTATATAATTTGAGAATTAGTTATAAGATTTTATTTACTTCTCCCAATAACCCCTTGAGATAGAATATACTGGCTGGGCGCGATGGCTCACGCCCGTAATCCCAGCACTTTGGGAGGCCGAGGAGGGCGGATCACGAGGTCAGGAGATCGAGATCATCCTGGCTAACACGGTGAAACCCCGTCTTTATTAAAAAACAGAAAAAATTATTAAAAAACAGAAAAAATTAGCCGGGCGTGGTGGCGGGCGCCTGTAGTCCCAGCTACTCAGGTGGCTGAGGCAGGAGAATGGCTTGAACCCGGGAGGCGGAGCTTGCAGTGAGCCAAGATCCTGCCACTGCACTCCAGCCTGGGCGACATAGTGAAACTCCGTCTCAAAAAAAAAAAAAAAAAAAAAAGGAAAAAAAAGTTATTATAACCCTATTTTACAAAAAGAAACCAAGTTCCCAAGAGGGGATTTGGCTTTGCTGGGAACACTTTTGTAAAGAAATGACTATCAGATCTTAAAAAATCTAGTCTAGAACTTCCTTATTACAACTGGCTACCTCCCTTATATTCAGCCAGCCTTAAATCCTAGCCCACTCTCCAGGGGCCTGTGCATAAATCATGAAAGTCTAACTGCTAAGACTGAACCTTCTCTAAATGCCTCTCTACTTCTAGATTAATGTCACTAAACGAACATTTGTTATTTGACACATAATATTAAAGGCGCTTTATTATTATTATTATTATTACATTGAATCCGATCAGAGTCTTGCAAAACAATTTCATGACAAAGTATATTTGTTTCCTATTATTGCTGTGAAAAAATTGCCACAAACTTAATGGCTTAAATCAACACACATTAATTACCTTACTATCTGGAGATCAGAAGTATAACACCAAGGCATTGAGAGGGCTGTGTTCCTGCTGGAGGCTCCAAGGGAGAGTTCATTCCTTGTCTATTCCAGCCTCTAGAGGTTACCCACATTCCTTGACTACTGGCTGCATCAATCTATTCTCCACTTGCATCATTATATCCTCTTCTCAGACGTTTTTTAATAAGGACTCTGTGATGTCACTGGGTACACCTGGATAATCTTGGTATGATACTTAACATAACCTCATGATATTTAACATAACCACATCTGCAAAGTATCTTTTGCCATGTAAGGTAAAATATTCACAAGTTCTGAGGATTACGACCTGGATATCTTTAAGGAGTCATTTTTCTGCTTACTACAAAAGGTAAATTTTAAAAAGCAAACACCCTAACTAATTACATTTTACATAATTCTCATAGGCTCTGATATAGCCATTTCCAGAAGTTAAAAAAGGGATTCACATTTAATGGCAAAAATTAAATTATTCCCTTTAAAGTACAAAATGGAATAAAGTCAAAAAATCTTATCTATTTCATTCGATATGTATGTGTGTCCTAGAAAGCATAATAAAATAAGATGTAATTAAAAGACATATTAGGATGTAGAGACCCAATATTATGAAGTTCATAGTTCTCCTAAATAAATCTAAAAGTGCAATTAAATTCTAATCAGCACCACAGTAAGCCTTTTTCTAGAGCTTGATAGAGCAGATCCTAAAATTATTAAAGAGATCAAATGACAAAAAATAATGATGGGGGCATATGCCCACAAGATATCATGTCTTATTTTACAATTGCAATAATTAAATTAGTAGGGATTGATATAGGGATAGATATACATATCTCTGAGGAAGTTAAAACCTAAAAACAGATGGCAATATAATCAGAAACTTGTGAAGGTAGAAGTGGCACTACAGTTTGATGGAGAAAATATGCTCTGTTTCTTGTGTTAAAGTCAACTATCCATATTAAAAAAAAAAAAAAAAGTTGAAGTTAAATCATTACCTCATATAATACTGATAAATGAATTCTAAAAGGATTACAGACCAAAAGTAAAAAGCTAGCCTGGGCAACATAGTGAGATCCTGTCTCTACAAAAAAAAAAAAATTTTAAATAGCCAGGGTGTTGGCATGAGCCTGTAAGCCTAGCTACTTGGGAGGCTGAAGTGAGAGGATTAGTTCAGACCAGAAGGTTGAGGCTACACCAGACCACGATTATAATACTACAATCCAGGCTGGGTGGCAGAATGAGATTCTGCCAAGAAAGAGAGAGAGAGAGAGAGAGAAAGATTCTGTCGAGAGAGAGAGAGAAGTGAAAAGCAAAACTTAACAACATTTGGAAAAATTGAATTCACTTAAAGTAATTAAGATCCCTTAAAATAAAACAACTAATTTTTAAAGGAAGAGACAATAAATTTAATAATATGCTGAAGGCTACTATGCAACAAAAACTCCTACATAAATATTTAAAGCCCAAAACTTAGAGAAAACAGTCATAACACACATATCTCATAGAAGGTTATGTCAGAAAAATAATGACTATCTCATGTAAGTCAGTAAATAATAGATAATTCAGAAGGTAATCAAATGAGCAATAATTATATGAAAAAAAAGGTTAAACCCTACTAGGATCAGGAAAATGTAAATTAAAACAATGACAGTGTAACATTTCACAGTAACCCAGCTGGCCCAAAATTTTAAAGATTTAATAACATCAAGTGCTGGTTAGTATATCTTAGTTATAGAGTTCATGAATAGCTGGTAAGAGTGTAACTGGAGTAATCACTTTGCAGAGCAATTTGGCACTGTGTTACAGTATTTAGAAAATCTGTTGATGTATATTCCCTACCAATCAGTACTTCTTTAAATAGTTCTGTAGGCTTGTAAAACCCTGTCTTATCTAAAGAAACATCTAAAATGATATGGATTTCAGTGGCGCTGGTTAATATGTAAAATTAGAAACAAATGATCCATCAATGAAATACTGATTATTGAACACTCTTTCATAGCATGCAAGACTATCCAGCGGTTCAAATACATGAACAAAATTTTATTTTTTGAAAAGTACAATGAAGTTAAAGAAACAAACTGCAAATGATACAATTTACCTACATTTTAAAAGTAGAACAATATTTGTTTTCATGAGCTTATATAAATATGATTAAAATAAAAATCAATACATGGATTTGAATTTCCTTGGGAGAAGTAAGAAGTAGAGAGAAAAAGGTGCTTTGGCCTTAGTGATTATGTATACAGATATGTGTCTATATCTATCTATATATAATATATCTATAGACAGATTTTGTTAAAAGAAAAAATAAATATTTCAAGAAATACAAAACAAATATTTCAAAATATAAACAATTATTATATCTGGAGGCTATATACACAAGGATTTATTCTTACCTATATGTTTGAAATATATTGTACAAATAAAATTAAGTTGAATTTAACACCAATATGAAGGTCCTTTAGGTATATTGCAAAAAACAAACAAAAAAACCCAGCTCAAATGGTAAAAAAGAAGACTTCTAAAACCATTATCAATATCAAAAAAAATCCTTCTGGTGCATTAGAGACTCATTCTCAGTCCAAACACAAGATCAAAGTATTATATTAGTTCAACTATACAAAAAAAATAAGAACAAAATTCAGTGTCCCAGCACTAGGAGCTGTGGCAGTGTTCAATTCTACACAATCCTGTGCTTTCATAGCCATGAGACTTGCTCTGTGTTGGCTACAGATATGAACATTCTAAATGGGCATTTAATAGAAGGATTATAAGTACCATCTGTTCCTGAGTCAGCATAAACAGAGAATTTCCACCAACCATTTTATTTTTTTGCTTATGAAACTTGTTTTTCTGTTTTTAAAGGCCTCTAGGGCAAATCCAAGACTCCAATCAACAGCATGAGAAGCAAACTTGAAATAACTAAACATAATGCCCTGAAGAAAAAGCTTAAAAAAGAGCTGTCAAGACAAATACTTTAGAACGCCCTTTTCCTTAAAGCTGGGTTCTCAACTGGTTCAACTGTCCTCTTTCATATTCAGTTTAATGTTTAATCCAACATGGAGATCAGCATTTGATTCAAGTCACAATTTTTTCAAGTCAACAAAAGAAGCTTTCTCCCTTAACACATGTCATCTGATTTGCAAGACTGCAATTTCTCCAGAGACATCTAGTATTAGAACACAACTGTATTTTATTGGGTATCCATGGGGTTTCCCATCTGTGGAGTCAACCAGCTAGGGACTGAAAATACTCAGAAACAAAATGGATAGTCATGTCTGTACTGAACATGTAAGGACATTTTTTCTAGTCATTGTTTTCTAAACAATATAATATAACAGCTATTTATATAGCATTTACATTGTGTTACGTATTATAAGTGGTCTAGAGATGAATTTAAAGTATACAGGAGGATGTGCACAGGTTATATGCAAATACTATGTAATTTTATATCAGAAACTTCAGCACCCACATATTTGGTACCTGAGGTAGGTAAGGTCCTCATACCAATCCCTTACAGATATCAAGGAACAACTGTACTATGTTGCATGTTTGTCTTTAATTTTTATTCAATTTCATTTAATGTACCACTCCTCTAGAAGTCAACACCAAGTATAAATTCTAAACAATGCTACTGATCAAGTGCCATAGTAGCCATAAGAAAAACAATCCTTACTCTGAAATTCTGAGATTCCCCACCAAAAGCCCTGCAAATGCACTCAGCTTAAACGTAGGAAACAAGTGTCAAGACGTTCTCTATTGTTAAGAAATTTTAAAAGGCCTGAAATAAAGGAACCTTACCTAGCAGAAATAATGTTCAATAAATTTGAAATGCTGAGTACTTCTCAAATACTAAGCATATAATTTTTTAAATGCCATCTGCTATGATGTGAATATTCATGTCCTCTCAAAATTCTATATTAAAACATAATACTCAATTTGATAGTATTAAGAGGTAGGGTCTTTGAGAAGTGATTAAGCCATGAGAGTTCCACTCTCATGAATGGGATTAGTACCCTTATAAAAGAGCTTCCAGGGAGCTCCCTTGCTCCTTTCCACCATGTGAGGACATAGCAACAATGCACCATTGCTGAAGTAGAGAGAGAGTCCTCATCAGATATCAAATCTGTTGGTGTTTTGATCTTGGATTTCCCAGCCTCTAGAACTGTGAGAAATAAATTTCTATTATTTATAAATCACAAAGCCTGAAGCATTTTGTTATAGCAGCCTGAACAGTTTAAGACACCGTAAAAATCAGAGACTGAAAACAAATTTACAAAATAAAGTGAAGTATTACATCTACATCCTTTTTTTCTAATTTTTACTACATAATAAGATCCCATGTGGAGAAAAAACAACAAAATATGCACATATATAGAATGGGGAGATATGGAGAGAAATTTTCAGCGGGGGGAAAAGGGCACAGAATTAATTTAGTTGAGTAAAAATTGTATTTTATGCTCCTATTCCTCCTTTTGATACTCTAGAAACACTATTTCTGATAAGGGAACAGCTTGAGCCAGCCTTTGCAATACTAAACTTTCTTCCCAAAAATATTTACCTCACTTATTTTACTGCTCTACTGCTCACAAATAGAAAACCAGCAGCTTTCCTTAGTTGCTCATCTTGAAAAAAGCCACCCCACCTGCCCAAAACACAAAACAAGGACGGAAAGGGCATTCTGTTGAATTCAAATGTCTTGACTTATACTCTTGATTTATAATATTTTATCTACTCATATATGTCCTGTTCCACTTTGAAAAATCCATATTGCTGTGAAAATATATATATATAAAATACTTCGACATTTAAAAATACTTTTTAAATTCATTTTTAATTTATTTCTAATGAATTGTGAAATTATCCTATTTTATACATTTGTCCTGGAAGAATATAGGAGTTTACAGATGAGTTCAATTTTTCCAAGATTATATAGTTTCCAGGAGTATATTTCAGTCAAAATCCTCTCACACATATCTTATGCTCTTTCTACAGTACAAATGTCTTAGGTGTCAAATTTGTAAATTTGCTTTTGTCCTAAATATTAAATTAAACTGAAAACAAAGGACTTTGCTCTATTATATGATGCAACACTTTTATTTTATTTTATTTTATTATTATTTTTTATTATACTTTAAGTTCTGGGCTACATGTGCAGGACGTGCAGGTTTGTTACATAGGTATACATGTGCCACGGTGGTTTGCTGCACCCATCAACCCGTCATCTACATTAGGTATTTCTCCTAATGCTATCCAGAAAACCAAACACCCCAAGTGCTCACTAATAAGTGGGAGTTGAACAATGAGAACACATGGACACAGGGAGGGAAGCATCACACATCAGGGCCTGTCAGGAGGTGGGGGTCTAGGGGAGGGATAGCATTAGGGATAACATTAGGACACAACACTTTTAATGAAAATGGCATTATGAAAATATTACTCACAGCACCAGTTATATAAAATCTAATATTATATATCTATTTGATATTCACTAAATTACCAAACATGAGTCACAATTAGGCTGGAGGATATCAGAGCATAAGTATATAATACAGTGCTGTTTTGAAAAATAAAATACCAACTGTAAAGTATTTTAGCTAGAACCTTCCTATAAGAAATAATATATATGACAATTGCTACTATCGTTATCATTATTATTTATCTAGATAGGTAATGGTTAACTCTAGTTGATACTGGTATCAAGTTCTGTAGTTTATTCAAAATGAAGACTGTAAGAAAGATCGATCAAATATCAATAATAAAAAGTACGTAATAAGTATGCTGCTTACATAAAGATATAAACCCGTCTGGATATCTAGGAGGCACAATATAAAGATGCTGAAGACTGAAATAAAAAAGGTCTGCCCCAAAGTGACGTCTTTAGGGGTAGATGATGTGCAGGAAAAATGGCATATTTAAAATGTAACAGAAATTGTTTTAACATCTTCGAGACAGTTGTATCTCTATTAACTATCCCTATTTCACATATGAAAAAGCTCAAGGAAACTTTTATTAATTAACTTAATATCAGAAAGCTAGTACAAGACAGAACCAAATCTAAATTGCCCACCCTATCACACTAGCCTTTAGATGGAATTATTTGTTACATTTTCTACATTCCTTTTGTATAACTTCATTTCTAAGCAAACTTAAAAGGCAATAAAGAACATATTAGTTTGCATTCAATTTCAAGCAAAGAAGAAAAACAGATTTGTAATAACAATGTGAATAAGAACCTTAGTACAAAATATTTATGCCTTCATAGATTTTATGAACATAAAATGCTGACCATGGTCAGAAATAATCTAGTATGCTGGAATAAAAAGCAAAATTACTTGAATTTGAGTACCTCCTATGGCTACATTTATTTACAGGTATAAATTAACCTTTTTTGTGGCATGGATTCCTTAGACAGAATAATGTTTGTAAATGTCTAATATCAGATTTTGTAAAACATTAAAATACTTGAAAATTTAGCAACAAAACTCTAAAGACACATGACAAAACTTATGCAAATGAAAACCAGAGAATACTCATATTTTGAATTTAATTTAAAAACTCATTAATGTAAGCTTACATCTCAAAACAAACATGGTAAATCAATCTCAAGAAGTAGAATAAAGAACAAAAGAATGGTAATAGAATAAATTAGTGGCAAATATGCCAGACATACAATGGAGAAATTCAAAATTTTATTCTCTGAAAAACTTTAAAAATGTGGAAAAATCTCTAGCAATACTGATGGGAAGAAAAAGGTAAAAAATACACATTTCCAATTATAGTAATGAAAAGAGACGTATTACTATAGATCTTGAAAATATTATAAAAATAATACAAAGGTATCACAAACAACTTTACATCAGTAAATTTGACAACTTAGAATAAATAGACAAATTCCTTAGAAATATAACTGACCAAAACCAACACAAGAAAAAGTAGAAAATCTTAATAGTGTTGTATCTGATTTAAAAATTAAATTTGCAATTAAAACCTGCTACATTAAAAATTCCAACCACAGATAACTTCACAAGCAAATTTTATCAAATATTTAAAGCAGAAATAATATCAATCTTATGCATTCTTAAAAATAGAGAAAAGTTTTACCAACTAGTTTTATAAGGCCTGTATAACCTCATGACAAACTTCACAAGGACATTATATATAACTTTCACTGAAAAAATCCTGTAAGCTAGTATCTCAAAAATAGACATGTAAGCCCTAAGTAAAATAGTTCCAACTCAAATTCACCAAGATATAAAAAGGATATTATACCATGTATTGAAGTATCATTAAATAAATGTTTACACCCAGGTGCGGTGGCTCACGGCTGTAACCTCAGCACTTTGGGAGGCCAAGGCAGGTGGATTGCCTGAGGTCAGGAGTTTGAGACCAGCCTGGCCAACATAGTGAAACCCCATCTCTACTAAAAATACAAAAAATTAGCTGGGCGTGGTGGCACGTGCCTGGAATCCCAGCTACTCGGGAGGCTGAGGCAGGAGAATCGCTTGAACCCAGGAGGCAGAGGTTGGTTGCAGTGAGCTGAGATCGTGCCATTTCACTCCAGCCTGGGCAACAAGAGAGAAACTCCGTTTCAAAAAAAAAAAAAGAAAGAAAGAAAGAAATGTTCATACAAGGTTTATTGAAAGAGTGTTAAGTTAATATTCAAACATCAATGTTGTTTATCACATTAATGTCATAAAAAGACCATTCAGTAGATTGAGAAATAGTATTTGATAATGGTTAGTATTTATTCATGATACAAAATGGGAATAGATGAGAACTTTGTAAATCTTGGCAACTGTCCTATAAAATCCAAAACTATTCTAAAGTAAAAAGGTTATTAAAAACAGTGGTGGGAAAATTGACAAAAATCAAGTAAGATTCGTAGTAAAAAATTATGGAGTCAATGCTAATTTTCTGTTTTTGATAATTGTACTATGGTTCTAAAAGACTAAAATTAAAAGTGAGGTTAAGTGTAAGTGGGAACTCTGATAATTACGTAACTTTTCTGTAGAATTATTTCAAAATAATGTGCTTTCTAAAAAAAGAATAAGACAAATTTCATGAATAAATGAACAAATCTATGTATTATACAACAGAAGTAAATGTATAATTTTTTTAATGTCTTCTGAATGACGTTTAAAATCTATCACTTATAAATGCCACAGAGTCAGCCCTTCCCAACACCTGCAGTACCTTCTAGAAGTCTTTTCCATCTCCATTCTTTCAGAGTTGTCAAACACATAATATTTTTAAATGTAATTTTAAAACCATGATTAAAAACAATTCATGTAGTTATAAGAAATCAAAATATTCAGGATCTGAAATCATAACATAAAACACAGTAAGTGTGAGAAAAGGTAGTTCCACTGAAAATTAAAACTTGAGTGAAGGACTGGGATTTATACTTCAGTGCTAAAATCCGGGGAAAAAAACTCCACAATTAATATGATTTCTTACAATCTTGAATGTGCATAAAGGCAACAATAAATAAAGAAATAACAAAAGAAATACAGACATTTTTCCTAACGTTAGTAGCAACAAAATTTTAATAAGCCAACATGCCATGCAATTTCTAAATGGCTTTTAGTCAATCAGAATGTTTCTATTAATAAACATTACTATCATCCATTTCTGTGGGAGTATAATTGGTATAACCTGTATTGAAAGCAACAGGGGATTGTCATATCACTGGCCTTTTACTTTATAATTATAGTTTTAGCAATCCATTACAATGAAATATTTTAATCACTGAAAAAGTCTTGTTACAAAAACAATGGTCATTGCATTAAACATCATTAGAGAAAAATTCTTATCCAATAAGAGAGAATTAGAGTCTTCATCTGAGGTCAATAATGCTAACCAAATAGAATTGCTGTCTTAGAACAATAACTGATACCTAAAGATTGATCAACATATTTTTATTAACAGTGTCACATACTGATTGGTTATATATTTTTAATGTTTTAGACATAATTGTTTTGTTATTGTTTCTCTTCATGTTTTTTTTATGAAACAGAAATTTTAATCTGCATCAAGTCACATCATGAATAGCTTCCTTTACTTACAGTGTTCTATATGTTTATGTAGTTTGACAGAGTTTCAAGCTAACTAACACTTTGTCATACTGGCACAATTATTGTCCCCAATTTACAGTTGGGGATATCAAGGATAAAGAAGTATGAAGACTCACATAGAATCTTACAAATAGTAAATATTTGAGAAATTTTTGGACCTGACAAATAATATGCACTTGAAAATTTACAAATAGTAAACAGTCAGGAAAACTTAGTGATTAGCTATTACTGGGATCATCATAGAAAGTTTCATAATATTTCCAATTTTTATACTTAATAATGTACTATATAAATAATTTTTAGTAAATTAATAGCTTATAAGTTTTGTTTTAACCAAAAACATATATCTCACAATTTCATCGTTTTTTAAATCCTTCTTTAAAGTTCCATACTTTTCATTTTGTCTATCTTTCACATTCTTTCTTCGATATATTCATCTGTATTTTGTAGTTTATGTGGTAGTTTATGTTGTTATTATGAATGGATTTGATTTTTTTTCATCACATTTCCTGGTTGACTATTGCTATTGCAAAGGAAAACTACTATATTTTTGTTGTATTACTTTTATTATGACAATAGCACTTTCTAAAGAAAAACAATCTCAATTTGAATACACCAAAATGTTTACATGTTCAAGAATATATTTTTCAGCACTTAAGAAAACATCAAGCTATTTTATTTGTATGGAAATGTATAAGATGAAATTACTTTATAATGAAAATAAACGAAGTTACATTGCCTTTAATGAGTAAAAAGTAATTTTAATTGGTGTTACGGTGGGAATTGTGTCCTTCCAAAATTCATGTGTTAAACCCTAACCCCCAATTCCTCAGAATGTGACTGTATTGGCAAAGGAGTATTTAAAGAGGTGGTACATCAGTTAAAATGAAGTAATTAAGGTGCCCTAATCCAATATGACTGTTGTCTTTATAAGAAGAGAAGATTAGGTCACACACAAACACATAAGGAAAAGTATGTGAAGACGCTTGGAGAAGATTCCATTGATAAGCCAAGTAGAGGGCTCAGAAGAAACCAGCCCTACTGATACCTTGATCTTGGGCTTCAAGCCTCCAGAACTGTGAAAAAACAAATTTCTATTGCTTAAGCCACCTTGTTCGGTACTTTATTAAGACAGCCCTGAGAAACTACTATAATAGAAATAAACAAAACCTTTTTTTTAAAGGATATAATTATTTAATTGTATTACATATTATGAGAGACTTCTTTAACCTTTCAACCTTTTAGGTGAAATGTAATAAATACACAGAAAGGCACACATAATAAAAATGGATAGGTGAATGGATGCAGATCGTGTAGGACATATTCTTTGTCTGCAAAGCAACTAAACTAGATATTAATAATAAAGCTTAATTTGAAATGTCACATATTTGGAAAATTATGAAATAAAGTACTAAATATCCTGGTTCAAAAATGAAATAAAAATTAGAAATTATTTTGATATGTAATGAAATACTATACTATTCAAATTTATGAGATATAGCTAAAGCTTTCCTTAGAGAGAAATTTGCATCTTAGAAGAAAGTGTACAGCATATATTAAAAACATAGGCCAAAAGTCAATAAGCTAAACTTCCATTTCAAAAAATAGAAAAATATCAGTAAAATAACTTATTATTTTAAATTTTTTTATTTCCATAGGTTTTTGGGGGAATAGGTGGTATTTGGTTACATGAGTAAGTTCTTTAGTGGTAATCTGTGAGATTTTGGTGCACCCATCACTCGAGAAGTATACACTGAACCTGATTTGTAGTCTTTTATCCCTCACCCCCAAGTTATTATTATAAAGCAATATAGACAACGAAGGGTTTTGCTATTACAATGATAATATACAAAACTCAGTTTTTCCAAATTGCAAATACAAATTTTCAGTTTTTCTGGAGAAAAATAATTATCTACCACCATGGAAAAAAGTGAAATATACTTATTTTTGACTAGAAAATATAAATAATGAGAATTTTCACTGTTACTTGAGGCTCCAAACCTACACCTTTGTTCATTTTGATCTATAGAAGGAAGAGTTGCAATGAAAACAAAATAGCAAAAGCTGCTGGTTAATCACAAATCCACAAGGACATATCCAAGCCATAGATTAAATTAGTTCCGCATAGTGAAAAAATTGTATGAAAGGCACAAGCAGCTATGATAATAAATCAATAATGTAAGGTTTTTATTGTTGTTGCTTATGTATTTTTCTATTTGTTTATGCTAGCCGGATAGCAATAAAATTATGCTGTTCAGAAGCTATCTCATAAATAACATAATTTCAAGATAAGAATTTATAAAAGTTACAGAAATAGAATTCTAATCAGTTTTGGAATAAGTTACCATTGCATTAGGGAGCAACGTAACTTTATAAATGTTTAAAAGTTCCATAATTTACATATATAAGTTGCATCTAAAATTTCTTCAGTACAGATATTTTAATTTTATTAGCAACAATTAGTAGCATAATACTATTACAAATTAGCAAAGTTTATGACCTAACACTATAGATACTGAAACTAAAATGAAGTTTGTCAATTAATCACTTAATTAATTATAGCAGTGTAATATAATTGTGTACAAATAAAACATAAGGAAGCTCATTTCATTTATATGTTGCATATAATATTTATATAATCTATTCTTTAATGCTGTTCAATAGGAGAAATATGAGAAAAAATATAACTTCTGGAAATGCAACACCTTAATAAGAGGATATACTTGCTTTATTCCTATTCATTAGGCTTTCTTCCACAAGACATTTACAATAAACTACTATTTTAGGCATGATTTTCAGTTTTGAGTCCATATAAAGGTAAATAAATAAGCATTTATTTCAGTGGTTATGGTCACTAATCAGCTAGTTTGGAGACAGGGAGATTGTTATGGATTATTTAGGTGCATCCACTCTAACTACATGAGTCCTTATACATAGGGGAAGAGACAGAAAGGATGTCAGAGAGCCAAGACATGAGGAAAGCTTGACTTCCATTGCTGTCTTCAAAGATGGAGGAAAGGCGCCAAGAAAAAAGAGAAAAAAAAAGAAAAAAAATTACATATATGCACTCACTACCACTCCCTCAGTAATAATCTGTTCCCACTTTACAGATAAGGGAAAATGAGTGTGAGGAAATTTATGTTACTTTGGCAAGGTCATAAAACTATGTGACCAAACCAGCAGCCAAACACATCTTAAAATAAAGGAAAGCACAAAACACATGATCTTGCAGTACAACCCTCTGACATGGGCTACATATTCACAGAGTTCAAAATTTCAAGTAATATCTATGCAAAATTATCACAATTAGATGCAAGAAAAAAAATTTTTGCTTATTTTCCCACAACATGCTTGACAGAGAACTAGATTACCATCCTAAGGACTGGCAAACTGATTACTTGCATGAACCATAACGAAGCAGATCTGTTAAAACTGTTGAGCATATCCTACTTTTCCACGGACATGTAGAAGAGCCTGCTATAAAGGCACATATCTCAGAAAGTTTAATTAATTTTGAGGGGGGTCTCTTGGTATCGAAATTCATTTGAAAGGTCTCTTACTTGTTAGTGAATCTATTATTCAGTGTTCAGTGGCTAATTTCTAAATGATAATTTATAACTAATGGCTTCTACAAGAACAGCTTGACTTCTGCATGGGCTCAGTTCACTCCACCACTGCCCATTCCAAACAAAAACAAAAGTAATGATTCTCGGTACGCAGCGCATCTGGTAACTTTTAAAAATTAAACGGGAATAATATCTGTTGATGTTGCAGAATAAAAATATTGGTAGTTCTCCATTGTGATAAGTCAGGTCAGCTGAAACTTGCCAGGTGCCTTGCAAGCCACTTCATTTTTCACTGTAAAGCGAGGAAAAGTCATGTAGCTGACAGATAACTGTTAATATGTCCATTTCCATGGTACATTTACCAAATGTCTAATCTCCAAAGATTCGACAGGTGAAACGATTTGTGTTTTCTAGTATGTTGATCTGTCTTCTCACTGACAGCTGTACTTAAAAGAAACATTTGAATTTTATCACTGTTTCTTGAGGGTGTAAGTAATTACTTATTCTATTTTCCTAATACAACTCAATGAAGACAAGCATAGGTTTCTATGCTATTGACAGTAATCTGTCAATTGATGTACGACTGATAGTGTTCAATTCACTCATATTTATTTTAAACTAGATATCTTACAACTGGATGAGTTTGGTTCCAAGGCACAGGACAAAGGGCACTGGGCATCCCAGAAATGTCATGTAGAATTGCTTCCTCACTTGCTCTCACTAGATGACATCACACTCCATAACAATTTGAAAGGAAAACCTAGTTTTTAACAGAAACTCCACACATAATTTTCTACTTTTCGTTTCTTAAAGGGAACAAGGAAGGAGCACTATCAAATCTTCAAAATGCCAATGTATTTTTATTTTTTTGCAAGTTTTACTTGAAAGGCCACTATATGCCTAGCACATGAAAGAGAAAAGGAAATAAATCAAGTGATTTTAAGTTAATTTTAATATGAAAGTCACAGTATATTTTTTATAAAAAGAGTATTATTTAATAAGTGTATTTAGATATGAATTTGGTCCATGAATGTCATTCAAGTGAAAGAAAAGTCATTTCATAACTTTTCAAAAAATCAAAAATAATCTAATACGGTTTATTTCTTCTTGTCACATAGGGTTGACAGAAAATTTTAAATCAGTCATGTATTGTATTTTGGGATGGGAGATGGAGGCAGGGACCCTCAACAATCTCTAGGGTTCTAGGGTTTTATTAGATTCCCAAAGAGGCATCCTCCATCCAGAAAACTCGAAGAAGAACATTGGGTTTGGTAAGTATTGGTCAGGATGCTTCCTGACCAAGACCATGTACTTGACCAACAATTGACTCTTTTTCTGCCTTGGCCACTGGAATCTTCCACCTTATTTCCCCAAACCAAGGTCCCTGGTATTCAGCTCCCAGGAGCCATACATCAGACATCAAACATCAGGCCTTTATCTGGGGTTCTGTAAGTTTTAGGCTAAAAGTTTTTCCACTTCCAAGACCCACAACTCTAATTTCATTTCTCTTGGAAAATTAACTCCACGCAGGGCTATTTGTCTTTTTCAAATTAAAGCAATAACCTCTCCTTTCTCTATTCTGGAATAGGAATGAAATCACAAAGCTGTTTACTTATAATGGAGACAGGGGTAAGATAAGGAGAGGTCAGACTTGTGAAAACATTAAGGCTATTCCCCAACCCTGCCTACCTGGAAATGGGGAGAATACAAATTGGTACCACTCTTCCCTAATGGGTCCATAGCAACAAAAAATCCTGGGCACTGGTTTTTTTTCTTAAAAATATACCTTGTTATATAAGTTTTATAAATATATACATAAGCAAAAAGATTAAAAATGAAGTAGAATGTTAATTAAACCTTTTCAAAAACCCTTTAATCTTATCTCTTACAACTCTTCTACTTTACAAATAATTCTATAAGAACTAGGGACCACAGCCCTAATCATACTGACATATGAGTAAAAGGACTAATTGTTAATAGCTCAAAGGGTGTATGTTTTATGACAGTACAACACTGATTTCCTTAGAGAGGCAAATTATAAACTATTATCTATAGTCACTAAGTAAAAAATGGAAATAATTCACTTCTTACTCAGTAACCATAAAATACAACTCTCAAGTGCTTTATACAATAAAAATACACTGTAAGTTTGAGATGTGCTACCTGTTGTACAAAAGTAATGGGACTTCTCTGTTCTTTCAACAGCAACAGCAGAAAGTAGTTTTCCTGTTTGAAGTTCTTACTGTCATTTTACAAGAGGCAGACTAGATGTTACCGGTAAGATTCAAGCAACTTGCTATTATTGCTAATTTAGATAATAACATTGTCCATATTATTATGATGTAATGACTTAGGGAATATATTTCACAAATCATTTTCCAGGAAGTTATAGAAAGAAAACCTTCAAGTGGAAGAGTTTGGTGCCTGTTAATTTCCTATGTAGTTTTTAAACGACTTTATGAATTGTCTTGTGCTCCCTGTGTTTCCTTTTCTAAATAAATTTCAAAATTGAAATATCTTGAAATATTTGAAAACATACATATATATATATATATATCTGTGTGTACACACACACACATACAGTTGGCCCTCCATATACAGAGGTTCTGCATACATGGATTCAACCAACCGCAGATAGAAAATATTTGTAAAAATAATAGTACGGTAATAAAAAGAATATAAATAAAAATCAATATAGTATAACATCTATTTACATAGCATTTATTTTATACTAGGTATTATAAGTAATCTAGAGATTATTTAAAGCATATAGGAGGATGTACATAGGTTATACAGTTCACCCTTAAACAATGTGGGGGCTAGGGCTGCCAACTTACCATGCAGGCACAAGTTCACACACAACTTTTGACTTTCCAAAACATAACCACTCTACTATTTACTGGAAACCTTATCAATAACTTCAACAATCAATTAACAAATATTTTAATGTTATATGTTTACATATTGAATTCTTATAGTAAAGTAATCTGGAGAAAGGAAAACATTATTAAAAACCCATCACAAGGAAGAGAAAATCTATTTACTATTCATTAAGTAGAAGTGAGTCATCATAAAGGTGTTCATTCTTGTCATGTACAAGTTGAATAAGCTGAGAAAGAAGAGGAAGAGGAGGAGTTGGTCTTGATGTCTTAGGGGTAGCTACCTGGGGAACAGTAGTGTGGCATTTCTACACCTCCCAGACAGAGAATGGAGACCTAGCAGGAGGCCAGTACCCACCTCTGCCTAGCAGTAAGAAAGCTATGACATCAATGATGGCTGAGTGGGAATCTGAACTTCTACCTACAACTGGCAGTTATGATGTGGTACTTCACCTTCCTCTGCTCAAGTAGTATGAAAGGAAGCCAGCTGAACCAGAAAATTTAGATAAGGTTAAGTTTCAATTAATGTCCTGGTTTCAACTGAAAATCTCTAGTTATTCCAAGAACCATGAAGATAAATGTTAAAGACAACCAATAGATGGCCAAATGAAGATGGCAAAGGTGTGAGACTTCTCTAGAAAAAAGTTTTAAAGCAGACATTCTAAAAATGCTTTAATGAGCAATTGTAATCACACTTGAAAACAATGACAAAATACTGCCAGCAAAGAAATGCAAAATATAAAAATGAACCAAATGAAAATTTTAGAACTGAAAAACACAATAACTGAAATTTAAATTACCAAGGACAGAGAAGTATATTAAATACTGAGTCAATCCATCAAGAAGATATAGCAGTCCTGAATGTATATACACTAACGTCAGAGATTTTAAAAAGTGTGAAATAAAATATAATAAAAATGAAAGAAGAAATATACTGATTGGCAGCAAGAGTTAAAGACTTTGCACCTGTCTTTCCACAATTGATAGAACAATTACACAAAAACCTAGTAAGGATATAGAAGAACTCTAGACACCCTAAACCAATAGGATCTAATTGATAAAAAACATTCCACCAATTAACATCAAATACATATTTCTTTCAAGTACCAACAGACCATGTATCAAGTTAGAGTCTATACTGCACCATAGAACAAGCCTTAGCAAATGTAAGAGGTTTTAAATGAGGCAGAGTGTGTTCCCTGAACACAATGGAATCAAACTAGAAACCAGTGACAGAAAGATTACAAAAAAAATTTCCAAACAGAAACCAAGCAACATATTTCTAAATAGTCTGTGGGTCAAGGAAGAAATCTCAAGGAAAATAAAACATAGATTAAACTGCATTAAAATGAAAACACAACATATCTAAATTAGAGCAACACAGTTAAAGCAGTGCTGAGACAGAAACTTATAGCACTATATAAATCCAAAGCAAGCAGATGGAAAGAAATAATAAAGACAAGAGCAAAATCAATAAAATTAAAAACAGAATAACAACTCAAAAATCAATGTGACATGTACCTGGTTGTTGGAAAATGATCCATAAAATTGATAAACCTTTTTTTTTTTTTTTTTTTTTTTGAGACGGAGTCTCGCTCTGTCGCCGGGGCTGGAGTGCAGTGGCCGGATCTCAGCTCACTGCAAGCTCCGCCTCCCGGGTTCACGCCATTCTCCGGCCTCAGCCTCCCGAGTAGCTGGGACTACAGACGCCCGCCACCTCGCCCGGCTAGTTTTTTGTATTTCTTAATAGAGACAGGGTTTCACCATGTTAGCCAGGATGGTCTCGATCTCCTGACCTCGTGATCCGCCCGTCTCGGCCTCCCAAAGTGCTGGGATTACAGGCTTGAGCCACCGCGCCCGGCCAAAATTGATAAACCTTTAGCAAAGAAAGCGAGAAGATGCAAATTACCAATATCAGCAATGAAACAGAGAATATCACTATAGACAATGCAGACATCTAAAGGTTAACAGGGAATATAACATACAACTCTACATATATAAATTTGACAACCTAGAAGAACTAATTCTCTAAAAAAATGAACTACCAAAATATGATATGAAATAGAACATTTGAATAGTCACATAGCCATAAAGAAATTGAATTCCTAATTAAAAATGCCCAAATAAAAACTTCAGGCTAATTTCACTGTAGAATTTTATAAAACATTTAAAGAAGAATTAACACTAGTTATAAACAATACCTTCCAAAAAACAAGTCTATTCAGTTCATTTTTTGAAGCTAGTATTACCCTGATACCAAAAGCAGACACAATCAGCATAAAAAAGAAAACTACACATCAATATCCCTCACGAATTTGAGCTATAAAAATTTCTAACAAATTTAAGCAAATAGCATTCAGCAACATATAAAAAGAATTATACATCATAACCAAGTAGGGTTTATTATTCCAGGTTTGCAAAGCTGATTCAATATTCAAAATCAGTCCATTTAATCTGCAATATTAACTAACTGAAGAGAAATATCACAAAATCATATCAGCTGATACAGCTAGTACAATAGCACTAACACGTAACAAAATTCAATACCCATTCATAATAAAAACATATAGAAAATAGGAGTAGTCAGGCACTTTCTCAACTTTGTAAAGAATGTCTACAGAAATCAGATATCTTTTATTTAATATTAAAAGATTGAAAGCTACTTTTTAAGATAGAGAATAAGGCAAGAATGTCCACACCTATCACTCTTACTCAACATAGTGCTGGAAGTTCAAGACTCTACATTATGGGAGGAAAAAACAAAACAACAACAACAACAAAACAGAAAATGTGTTCACATTGAAATGAGAAAAATAAAACTGCTTTTTCTGAGATGACATGATTTTCTTTGTGAAAAAAAAATTAGCAACCTTTAAATACAAAACCTCTTGGAACAATACGTAAGATCAGCAAGTTTACAAATATAAGATAAACAGAAAAAAATCAGTTTTATTTCTATACATTTGCAATGAATGAGCATATAGACACTAAAACAAAAGAATACATCATGTATAACTACTCAAAAGAATACACTTAAGAGTAAATCTGACAAAATGTATATAATTACAAAACATGACTGAAATAATAAAGAAGATATAAATAAACAGAAATACATCCCATCTTCATAGACTGGAACACAATATTGTTAGGATGTCAATACTACTCAAAACTATTGATAGATTCTATGCAATCCCTATCAAGACCTCAATGGCATTTTTTGAAGAAACAGAAAAACCCACCTTAAAATTCATTTGGAATTTCAAGAGACCCCAAATAGCCAAAACAACTGATGGAAGATTCATACTTCCTGATTTTAAAATTCACTATAAAGCTACAGTAATAAAAAATAAAAACAGTGTGGTATGGGTATATACAGATATATAGACCAATGGAATACAATAAAGAGCCCAGAAATAAACTCTCATGTACATGGTCAAATAATTTTTGACAAAGATATCAAGACCATTTAATGAGGGAAAGGACAGAATTTGCTACAAATGGTGCTAAGAAAACCTAATATCCACACGCAAAAGAATGAAGTTGGAATTTTACATATCATCACACACAAAAATTAATCAAAATGAATCAAAGACCTAAATGTAAGAGTTAAAACCATAAAACTCCTAGAAGGAAACACAAGGCAAAAGCTTACAACATTGACCATTGATTTTTTTTGGCTATGATACAAAAGGTAAAGATAACAAAACAAAATAAAAAAACAAATTGGACTTAATGAAAACTTAATTTTTTTGCTTCAAAAGACACTATCAATAAAGTAAAAAGGCCACCCACGACATTTGCAAATCATATATCTGATAAAGAATTGACATCTGATGTATAGAGAGAATTCCTAAAACTCAACTACTATAAAACAAACAACCCAATTCAAAAATGAGCAAAGAACTTGAATAGACATTTTTCCAAAGAAAATAAACAAATGGCCAATAAGCATGAAATAATGTTCAATATCAGTCATCATTAGTGAACTCCAAATCAAAACAATAATCACATACCACCTCAGATCAATTAGGATGACTAGTATCAAAACAGAAAATAACAAGTGTTGGTGAACACGTAGAGGAATTTTAACCCTTGTGCACCGTTGGTGGGAATATAAAAGGGCATAGCTGCTGTAAAGGACTATGGTGGTTCCTCCAAAACTTTAAAATAAAATTACCATATGACCTGGCAATTTTACTTCTGAGTATATACCCAAAAAACCTGAAAGCAGGGTCTTAAAAGAGATATTTGTACACCCATGTTCACTACAGCAGATTCACATTAGCTAAAATATGCAAGCAATGCAAGTACCTATCAACAGATAAGCAAAATGTGGTATATACATACAATGGAATATTACTCAGCCTTAAAATGAAAGACAATTCTGACCATGCTACAACATGATTAAATCTTAAGGACATTATGGTAAGCAAAATAAATCAATTATAAAAAGACAAATATTATATGATTCCATTTAGATGAGGTACTTAGAGAAGTTAAAATAATAGGGACAGAAAGTCAAATGGTGGTTTCCAGGGACTAAGCGTGTCTGGGAGAATGAGGAGTTATTGTTTAACAGGTACAGAGCTTCAGTTTTAAGAGGAAAAGAACTATGGAGAGGGATGATAGTGACGACTGCATGACATTATGAATGTGTTTAATACTACAGAATTGTATATTTTAAATAGTTAAGATGTAAACTTTATGTGTATTTTACCACAAAAAAAATACAGAATTTGTATGCTGAAAACTACAAAATTCATCAAAATGTCTTAAGCTACATCAGTAATTGTATGTATTCTTTTCTGTTTCCCAGGATTGTTACAGACTCATTTCTTTGCACATATATTTCTCTGTCATTTCAAATAAATTTGGATAATGAGGGGAACTAAACTCACGTGTTTAATCTGCCATCATAAACCTCAAGTCAGTCCTCTAAATTCTGTTTTCAGCTATGATTTTCCATATAATTATTGTAAATTCATTTTACTTAGATTTTCATCTGATTTTACCTACTTCCATAAGCAGATGATTTGACTGAAGAAATGACCACATCCCAATAACAATAAAACACTTTGATGCTGATAATTTTTAACACAATTGATTCTCTGTCAATCATTTTAAGGAAGACCAAAACAAAAAGCCTAAATGGAAAAAAAATTCATTAAAATGCAACTCTATAAAATGACGTATCAAAGGTAACGAAAACATATTTTTGTTTATAAGGTAGTTAGAATTAAACTCATCAGGGAAATGTGGGTCAAAAGAGGGCTTATAGTTTATCCTGGAGATAAGCAGTTATCAGAATGTGGTCTGTGGTCAGACTGCAAGGGTTCATATCTCAGATGCACCATTAACTAGCTGTGTGGCTTTGAAGAAGTTACTTAATCTTTCCTACAATCAGATTCATCTAATGTAAAATGTAATAATAGTTTATACCTCATAAGGTAATGTGAGGCTTAATAATCTATAAAAACACTTAAGATAAAGACCAGCATCTGACAATTTCTCAATAAATATTTCCTAAGATTATTAAAACCTGTGTTTCTCAGAAACCATACATGGAGTGGTTCCCAGAAACTCAGACTGAATATTCTCTCAACATTAATTACAGTTACAAGATTCTATAGAAACCTATATTGTGCTGGATGAAATATTCAGCTATTTGGTGCCCAGTACAAACACTCAAGTAAGGTGACTAAAGTGCTTTGTACTGGTCTTATTTGCAATTTGCATTATTTTCTATCTGACAAGTCAGATGCAGATCTAGAACTGGTAGATTCTGACAATCCAAAACTTGTGGTTTTGATTTCATCTCATGTACCACATTAAAATGATTTTGTACTGATTTTCTATGCAAGAATTGTCATTTTTTGATTATATAAAACTTTCACCAAAAAATATAGAAAGGAGATTAAAAAGAGAGTCAGTGCTAAAACAGACTCTTTAAAAGCAAAAGCCTACCATCTGTAGCAGGAGGACTTTATAAAACCCAGGGGTGTCTTCTTACCCAACTGTCAACACCAGGAAACATGCCAAGGGGACAGATGCTAAAACTGGAAAGTCTCATCTAGGGCGTGACATCAGAGTCCTATAATTTCTCTCGAAAAAGGCAACAGTCACCACAATGGCAACGAGGTATTATTGAAAAAACAAAACGCCCTCCTTAATGAAGAATGGCTTCCATTAAATAGTTACACTACTAAAATTCTAGTAACAAAAATGAATATACTGGTCTGTGGGATTGGAAGTAAAATCTGTACTCTATTGAACAAGTTTCTAAGAGACCAGCAGGTACTTTTTTAATCACTGGCAACAACAGGAAACATAAAATCAATCAGGGAAATAATAACAGAAGCCATTACTAAAAATAGTTTCCAATCCCAATGCAGAGTTAAAAACAATAAGGAAATATATCCGTCTTTTTTAACAATACACTGACAACTATGTGATAATAAAAATTGGTAACTCAAAGGTAACATCCAGCATTAAAAATGAAAAATAATCTATAATTACTACTATTATCTGGGGAGTTTATGTTTGCTTTATCTCATTTTACTCTAAGGCTAATAGATTAAGAGATTTTCTTCTCATCAGTCAGTCCTTTCCATTTCTGTACCCCACTGCTTCTCGTTTCTATTTACAGAGAGGAAAACTCATATCTGTCCCTATAGGATACAATGCCATATTCGTTGCTGAACACATATGAAAATGCTGAGTTACTTGCCAAATAGTGAAATAAAGGCAGAAAAGACACATTTGTCAAAACACATTTAGGGGGCTGTATCTTGAAGTATTAACCCGAGTACTCTTCTGTATACATTTTGTGCACACTTCTCATTCCGTAATCTGAAGGGAACTCCAGTTTGTGAGCTAATTTTCTTTTCCCCTACCCATATTAAAGCAATGACTCAAGGAAGCCTCAAGCCTCTGGGCATAGAAGAAGTATTTGAAAGACTTAGATGTATGCTTGAGTCGTTCTGTTCCAAAAGCCAAGATAGGATTAAGGTTGGGAGTCTCTGGGGAGTAGGAACTTATAGCTACATGAAAACGAAGGTGAAGAAGGATGGATGGTCCTTCCCCAAGTGGTAATAAGGAAGCCAAATGACAGAAGAAAGATAGAGAAAAAGAGAGTAATCAACTATTGTGTGAGAGCACCAACTCATCAGTCATGGAAAATTCAAGTGGACGCTTATTCTAAGAATCTTAAATAGAGACTGGGAAGTTGAACTCTTTATGTGGGAATGAGGACATGAAAGAAAAAATATCTTGCGCTCTGTCCAACGTGAAATTCTGGACACAGTTGAAAATTTTCTCAGAAGCTGGTACAGTGGTTATCGTATAAAAATAACATTTAGTTCTCTGTAGTAATTTAAGATCTCTTTTTGCATAGGAAATAGTATAATAGGTTAATACTCCCGCACGCTATAGATTTTATAAACTCCCTTATACTAAAAAGTATAAAAACAGCACCTGAGGTTCTACCCACTCCCACAAAAGTAACTTTAGAAGATAAGAAGTCTGAAAGTTATTTTTTCTTAATTATACAATTTATGATTTCTGCTTTCTAGTTTTTTAAATAAGTACTACACTAACAACAATAAATAATTTAAAGTAAGAACTTTGGGTGGGTTTCTAAGATATTTACTAATGTAGTCCCCGTTTCCATGTTCTTCACTTCATCTGGTACTATTTTTCTCCTCCTCCTGAAGGACTTCTTTTAACAATTTTTCATGATGTGGAGCTTTCGGTGATTATTTCCATTTAGTATGTATGAAAAAAAATTGCTTAATTGCACCTTCGTTTTTTGAAAGATAGTCCTTGCTGTTTACAGCAGTCTAGCTTGGTTTCTTTTCCCCTTTTCAGTATTTTACAGATATTTTTCACTGTCTTCTGGCTTGCATTCATTTTGAGGATTATCTGCTGTCATCCTCTATTCTATACATACGTGTCTTTTTGTTTCTCCAGTTACATTTAAGATTGTCTACACGAATTTAATTTTTAATTCTTTTTTGTAGTATATAGTTTTTAATTTTTGTGGCTACATAGTAGGTGTACATATTTATGGGGTACATGAGATGTTTTGATATAGGATTCGATGTGAAATAAGCACATCATAGAGAATGGGTTACCTATCCCCTTAAGCATTTATTCTTTGAGTTACAAACAATTCAGTTACAGGCATTACATTATTTTAAAATGTGCAATTAAGTTATTATTGACTACAGACATCCTATTGTGCTACCAAATAATAAGTGTTACTCAGTCTTTAATTACTTTTTTGTACCCATTAATAATCCTCATCTCCCCACCCCCACCCCCACCTCCCTTCCCAGCCTCTGGTAACCCTCCTTCTGCTCTCTATCTCCATGAGTTCAATCGTTTGGATTATTAGATCCCACAAAAAGTGAGAACATGCAATGTTTGTCTTTCTGTGCCTGGCTTGTTTTACTTAACACAATGATCTCCATTTCCATCCATGTTGTTGCAAATGACTGGATCTCATTCTATGTTTGTTGCGGCACTGTTTATACTAGCAAAGATTTGAAAGAAACCTAAGTGTCCATCAACAGATGAATGGACAAAGAAAATGTGGTACATATACAATGGAGTACTATCACTAATTTTAACGAATTTAATTACGGTATGTCTTAGGGTAGTTTTCTTTGTTTTAACTCCTTGAGATTTATTGAGCTTCTTGAATACATATGTACATGGAGTTTCAGTTTTCATTAAATTTGGAAAATTTGTGGCTACTGTTTCTTCAACTATTTCGTCTTCCCACTCTTCACCTTTAAGAGAACCCCCACCTGACTGATGCTCTTTAAAAAAAAAAAAAATTCTGTGTTTCATTTTGAATAGTCTTCATTACCATGTCTTCAAAATCATCAGTCTTTTCTTCTGCAATGTTTAATTTGCCATTAATTCCATACAGTTTGTTTTTCATCTCCAACATTATAGTTTTCATGTCTAGAAGCTTGGTTGGAGTATTTTTAATATTTCTATGTATCTCTACTGGTTCAGTCCTTCCTCGAGCTTTATGTACATAAGGAATACAGTTTTAATAACTGTCTTAATGTCCTTGATTGATTTTTCTCCTCTTTGTGGATCATATTTTCCTGCTTCTTTGAATGCCTGGTTACTTTTAATTGGATGCCAGAAATTGTGAAATTTACTGTATTGGATGACAGAAACTGTGAACTTTACATTGTTAGGTACTAAATATTTTTGTATTTCCATAAATATTTTTGAGTTTTTTTCTGAGCAAATTTATTTGTAAATAGTTTCACCTTTTCAAATCTTGCTTTTAAGCCTTTTTAAGCAGATCTAGAACAAACTTCAATCTAGAGACAATTTTGCCCCAATATTGAAACAAAACCTGCCTGCATATTCTACACAATGTCACAAAATTATGAGGTTTTCTTCTCTGTCTGGGTGAACAAGAACTTTCCCTGGCCTTGCCTGATTTCCAGCACATGACCTCTACTCACTTTGAGTGGTTCCTTCTCAGCCTCAGGTAGTGTCCTCATTCATGGACATGAGCTCATCAGTCCCCAGGTGAAGACTATAGATCTTTGCAGATGTCCAGAGTTATTTCTCTGTTGTAGCTCTCCCCTCTCTGATGTTTGGCCTATAAACTCTAGCCACTACGATGACCTCTCCGGATTCCAACTTCTCCTCAACTCAAAGACACCTCTATGCTTCACATGGGTTCCCTTCTCTGCACCCACAATCTGGAAAAAGGATAAGCAGTAAGCTGGGGCAGTTTTAGGGCTTACCTCATTTGTTTCTTGTCTCTCAGGAATCACGGACTTCCTTGTCTGACATCCAATTGTCCTGAAAATTGGTGTTTAATATATTTTGCTCAGTTGCTTCAGGTAGAAGAGTACACCTTGTTTCAGGTAGAAGAGTACACCTTGTCCCTGTTACTCCATCTTTGAAGGTATGGAATTTTGGATTTGTTTTTCTTTCATATATATCCTTTTAAAGATATATAAGCTTGTTCTTTTCTCCCCACACTTGTTGCTCTTTACAAGTTCTGTTGCTTCATTGCATATATACATTATAAAACCCTCTGAGTTGGTAAGAGTAAGTTAATTCAGGGTCGCCACAGGCAGAATCCAATGTCAGGTTTGTTTTTGTTTTTGTTGTTGTTTTAGAGTAAGTCAAATCAGGGGGCCACAAGCAGAATCCAGTGTCAGGTTTGTTTTTGTTTATTTTTTATTTTATTATTATTATTTTATGAACTAGTTACTCCTGTCACTCTCTTCCACTGTAAAAGGGCAAGATCCAATGGCAAACAGGTATACACTTGTGTTGCCTTGAGTGTCTCTTAGTTTTAAAATAGGCTGAGGTTCTAAGTATTAAAATGACCCACAATAAGAACTGCAATAATTAAGATTATGACTTGTTATACCAACCAACATATGACAAACTTAGAAAAACTATATATCATTTACAATGACAAGAGAGGAAAGAGGAGCAGAGGAAACAGAAACTCCAAGAATAATTCAGGAGACATTGCAAGGTTCCAAAAGCCACAAAAAATTTTACGCACTGTCCTCAGACTTAAATAGAGACACAGTAGTCTCTCCCTAGTAGTAGAAATTATAACTTAAAACTCAAAATGGAACTTATTACAGATTTTAATGAATCAATTAAGAAAGATAAGAGATAATTTTTTAAATCCAAACCATAACAATTTGCTATGAAACAGTGAAAGGCATGTCACTCCAAGATTACTCAGTTTTCTTTTGCTTTGAAAACTATAGGGCAGGCGAAGTGAAAGATTTCCAAACAATGTATTTCTTCAAAAATGTGGAATATTCTGCAGAAAATAAATATTAAAATAGTAATTAAATGAAGTCATCTAAGATAACTTATAAAGGACAAACTACATTTCAGAACAATTTTTAATGCCTGTATGTATGTCTAGTTCCATTTTTAAATTGAACATCTGGAATTCTTAATAACCAAAAACGTTTGTACTAACATCAAAAGTCAAGAAAATTAACTACTTCCCAGAAGAAAACAAAATAATACAGAATTTTATTAAGTGTATTTCTAACGTTTCTCTTCATGTTTGGAGAAAAGCTGCCACATAATTAAAACAATTCTTACCCTATAAAACTGTCTTCCAATCTCAGGTGGTTTAAGTGAACAGGAATACAGAATAAGAAACAGGCCCGTGGCTGGGCGAGGTGGCTCACGGCCTGTAATCCCAGCACTTCGGGAGGCCGAGGTGGGCGGATCACGAGGTCAGCAGATGGAGACGGTCCTGGCTAACAGTACGGTGAAACTCCGTCTCCACTAAAAATACAAAAAATTAGCCGTGCGTGGCAGCTACTCAGGAGGCTGAGACAAGAGAATGGCGCGAACCCAGGAGGCGGAGCTTGCAGTGAGCCGAGATCGCGCCACTGCGCTCCAGCCTGGGTGACAGAGCTAGATTCCCTCAAAAAAAAAAAAAAAAAAAAACACCAGAAAGAAAGAAAGAGAGAGAGAAAGAAAGAGGCCCACAAGGGGAGTGAAAAGTTAGCTAGCTAAAGCCATGACTATTACTTGACTAAACATAAGTGGAACTTGTTTACTGAACAGCCTGAAGTTGATGTGGGGCTGGGGGGAAAGTCTCCCTTTTTCTCTATTTTCTGCCGTTCATTTCATTCTGTTGAGTCCTCATTCTTAAATACTCTGACAACATCTCAGCCTTTCAGGTAACTTCCTGGTATAAAAGAGTACCTTTACCGATAACTACAACTCACTTTTATTACTAAGTAGTTCAAAACTCTCTAAAATCAAACCTCACTCTCAATTTTTTTCACTCGCTATCAATAGGGATGTATAGTCTGACCTTTCACTCTCTCCATCTCCTCCCTCACCCTCTTTCCTTCTTCTCTTTCTTACAAAATTGGACAGGACAGTAGGCATGGTAATTAATAGTACAGGGGTGAAACACAAGCACCTCTCGATTCTATCTTGTGGAGCACACGCTGGTGGTCTTGCTCTCCATTCTAGCAATCAACAGATGCTGGGTTTTTTTATAGGACACATATAGGGTTGTTGTTGTTTGTTTTGATTTGTTCTGAGGTGCCTCACACTTAATTATGGTTGATACTTTACTAATTCACTCTTTGTAGAGGATGAAGGAGAGGGTGGGCTGTAATTCTAATGACTTCTTTCTCAGATTCCAACCACGGAAAATCATCCTAGATTTTCTTAAGGTTAGGAGGTGCTCCCCTCCAGCAAGTAGCCCTTTTTGGCAAATTCTTCTTAGGACAGGTAATTCCAGCTATTTCCTCCAGAATGCAGTTCGCTTATGGCAAACTAAGGCATCCTTGCCATTTAAAATGCTAGACGCATTATCTGCTTTCAGTCTTGCAGAATTCTGTCTTCTAGGGTATCTTCAGCACATTTTCATGCAAGTGGGGTGCAAATATTTGTTTCTGTTAGAAGTATATTCATTTTGAAATTAAGGATATTTAAACTTCAGCATCCCTTCCATAAGACTCTTCCAAATCCCTGATGAAGGACTTAGAAATATGTTGACATTGTGAAAGTTTGTAAAATTTGCAAATGTAATATAGAGTTCTTTATATTGTATAAGTTTCAGGACTCACAAATCTTGGATGCTTCTGACAGTCTCTATTCACTTAGGCACACCAAACCCCAACAGCATCAAACACGTGTCAGGTCTCCTAGGAACTCTCACTAGGATTTGTCCTCTTCAATCTTCTATGGGATAAGAATGATGAAATGCCCCAGGACGACAAACTCCCCAATAGGCTGACACATTCTGCATTAATAATTCTTGTCAACATACTTCCACAAATCAAGGCTGGCAATGGGGGTGAATAGTCACTGAAGCAGTTTTTCAATCATTTTTGACAGTCCTACATGAATGTAGCTAGGCACTTTTTACCCAGTAATTTCAGCTTTGGGGCTTCAACCTTTCAATTTAAGACAGCAAGGAATTTTTCATAGAAATGTCTATTATATAAGCATTCATTCACCTGAGACAATGCAAGTGGATATCACTGACTCAGGCTTCCTCCTTCATCCAAAGAGGGCCTCAACTTAAAACTAATGAAAATATGCAGGAAGATAAATTTATTTTATATTTTATTTTATTTTCCTAGGAAAACTTGTTTTTGTTTTTCAAGGCAAAATAGAAACAAAGCAGAACATTCACTGTTTATTATAAATGTTCATTGTATCTCAATGAAAAGGAAAACATTGCAAGTTAATTTTGCAGGAGGTAGGACTCTAAGATTTTTAAATTTAAATGTATAATTAATATAGAGCAAGTTAATTTAAAAAAGCATTCACTTGAGAATTAGGTTTAAGGGTAGATAGTTCAAATACAGACACTAAAAAATTAATTTTGTAATAAAAGAAGTAAAACAGAATCTGCCAGTGATAGAATCTGTTTCAACACCCAATATGGGTTCTTACCATAAGTAAAATGACCAGTTTATCTCTAAGTTTGTAAAAAGGAAAGTAGATTTTATAAAACAAAATATGTACATACAAATAGGTTAACCAAAAATCAACACTAACTTTTTATTAGTTTGCTTTTTCCAGTGTTGTTCTGGGCAGACTTGGCTTCTGTTTCCTAGAAATGCACTAAACATGTGATTTGTTTTCCACTTTTAAAATAAATCACTGATAAATGCTAAATGTGCTTTTGTACTTTCCATCCTTGATTAATCCCTGGTACTTCCAAGTGATCTGTAAATAATGCATGATTTTGAATGATCTCTTGCCAGACTGTTTACAGCAGGCCAAAAGCTACACATTGGATTTTGATAGGCAGTTAACAAAACAGTGCAAAGAAAACAGAAATGAGCAGCTAATGAGCTACTTGGAATGGCAACTCATGGAGATGATGTGAGTAAACAAAAGGTATATTTTAACATGTGTTAGTCTCTTCCCTGGCACAATGTAATGAATACACTATTGCTATACTAGCACTACTTATCAGTAGAACATGATGATAATTTTTTATCACACAAAACTTCAAACCAAGTGGTAATACAATGAAAAAAACTGATTGAAGTCACAAGTCTTTTGAATCTTGTTCCAAAACATGAGCCTGTAACATGTTTTTGTTTGTCTGTTTCTCAAGAATCCATTAAAGTCTGCAATTGTCTTTCATTTATCCAAACACCAATGGGTAGGAAAAGTATTGACTGTCATGAAGTAAAGGAAGGAATGAAAAACAGAACCCATAAATGCTATTCTAATTAGGAAACAGTGACAAATTCCCGTAGCAACCAAATTGTCCTGGGATAAATAAGACATTTAGATATAAAAAATGCACACGTATGCAAGGGGCAAAACTCACTTCTTACAAAACTCTAAAAATTGCATTTCATAAGGAGATCAAAATTAATAAAATGTATTTCTAGTACTTTTTAACTTAATAGGCAGTACCTTGACTTTTTATCACGCCGGTCAAAGTTTAAATTGAGACTTTGACTTATAAGAGGCAAGTTAATCTTTGACATTTCCTCATTTACAAACATGGGGAAATAATGCCTAATTCATGGAGATAGTGTGAGTTAAAAAAAAGGTGTATTTTAACATGTTTACTGTCTTCCCTGGCACATTATAATGAATACACTACTGCTGTACTAGCATTACATATCAGTAGAACATGATGATAATTTTTTACCAAAGACCCACTGAAATGAATTATTTTCATTTGATAGGAAAATGTTTTATCTAAGAATGCATGGGCTTACCCTGGAATCCCCTCCATTTTAAAGAAAAAAAAAAGTGAATCAGATTGTTTTATTTGAAAAAGTACTGAATACGGCCGGGCGCGGTGGCTCAAGCCTGTAATCCCAGCACTTTGGGAGGCCGAGACAGGCGGATCACAAGGTCAGGAGATCGAGACCATCCTGGCTAACACGGTGAAACCCCGTCTCTACTAAAAAATACAAAAACCTAGCTGGGCGAGGTGGCGGGCGTCTGTAGTCCCAGCTACTCGGGAGGCTGAGGCAAGAGAATGGCGTGAACCCGGGAGGCGGAGCTTGCAGTGAGCTGAGATCCGGCCACTGCACTCCAGTCTGGGCAACAAAGCGAGACTCTGTCTCAACAAAAAAAAAAAAAGAAAAAAAAAAAAAAGAAAAAGTACTGAATGCAAAAACTGTCTCTCTGTTTTTTCCAGAGCAAGATCTGTTCACCTATCACTATTTGAAAAGGCAATTTCATATGGCAACAAATATATAAGACAGTAATGCATAGATACCATCCTTACATTTATAAACAAAAAGCACTAGTTTATATATAATATATATATATATTTAAAAGATACCAAAAGAAGTCATTTGCCTTACTCAGAGCAACTCAAATATGTATATAACACATACATTTCAGAAAAAGTATTTTCCTTTAATTAACTAGATAAATTATCTTATTCACAAAACAGATAAATTCACAAAACAGATAAATTTTACACTTTGTACTTAGGTACAAAGTGTAAAAATGATACGAAATTAAAGCTACTAATTCTAACATAAAATTTTCATCATATAAATTTGAGTTTTCAAAATTGTTCGGGATTTTGCTAATCCAAAAGAATCTATTTGAATAGCTTCATGATATGGCAACTCCACCTCTTATTTTTGATAGGCAGAATTTCAGAGTTCTCACACCCTGTCTCACATAGAAGGGCAGGTAATGTTACTCAAATCATACCATACTGTGTCACTCCTTCAAGCCTTTGCTCTTAGTGCTGGCTAAAATTCATCGTTTTAAAATTCTAGTGAGATGACATTTCATCTGAATAGGCTACCTTGACCTCAAACTCTCAGAGGCATTTAATCATATTCTTATCTAAATGATCCTTCTGTACTCCACATCCTTCTATTATAAGAATCATAACACAGAGTCTAAATGAATTATATTCTTACCTCTTTTTAGAAAAAGATATGCTAAATTACTTTTTAAATGTGATTTCAATTTTTGGTAGGTTTATTTCACCATACTTCAAATAGGGAATAATTATAGGTTAGTGCAGAGTGTGATTTGACAATGTATCGTAGACGAAGAACCATCTAGTGGAAGGGCATTTTTAATCTATGATGCGATTCAAACTAGAATGTATTGAAAAGAACGGAAGAAAAGAGCTTCTCATCTGAGCACAGTTAAGGTTACAATAAAATTTGTTGTTTCTGTAATACTTTATGAGGTTTAATGTTTATATCTGCAAAATTAGTTAAAAAAAAAGTTGATGCAGCTTTTCTTTATTTACACCTTAGCCTTATTTCATATTTAAAAAGCAATACAGGTTAACACCAAATCACTAAAACTAATAATTTTAATACTCTTTACCACTATTTTTCCTACTTAAGTTAGCTTTTATGGGAAAAATATTAAATATCTTCATTGTCTTACTTGGACTTTTAAATTATTAAGCTTGAGAAATTTTATATAAAATAATACCTTTTCATTGTATTGCTTTATTAACATAACTTTTAAAACTTGGCTGAGCAAGGATTTCCTTTTTTCTCGGATTATCCATTCTTTCATCTCATTATTTCTTACTAAGAGAATCTTTTAATTTAATCAAAAAATATGTACAACTAAAACTACTCCATTTTTTAACTCTTCCGGTTGGGGTCAGTGGGTAGGAGGAGGTTGTTCTGATCAATGCAATGGAGAGATAATTTCCTAGGCAATGTCCTTTTCTGAATAAAATGGCAGAGTCTCTCCCGGAGAAAGCCCTGTTGGTCCTTAGTTACATCATTTCAGAGTTATAAGCAGAAAGCAGGGGCAACTGTTTTCTGCTTATAACTCTGAAATGATGCCTAGAGGTGCAGCAGCCATCTCAATGAACCCAACTAGGAAAAGCAAGTGTTAAAGACAGTAAAGGAGGGTAAGAGAAGCCTGGGCCTTTATATGAAGTCTTCGAGCAGATGGACCAGCCTGACTGCCTGCTGCTGAACATCTCCTTACAGATGAAAAATAAGCACTCAGCTATTGAAGTCATGGTTGGTTGGGTTTTCTACTATTTGCAATCAAATGCATTTCTAACTCATGCAATATTATTTAGAAGAAAATCTACTGCAAGTATAAACCCAGATTTCTGATATAAAGTTATTCTGATTTAAAATTATTTCATTACAGTTTGCTTTCTAATAAAACATTATTCTTATTCACTCTGTTTTTAAAAATTGATTTATGTAGTCTGTATTGCTTTATATATAGCATCTTAGTCCCCAGTCTCTGCTTCTCATTGATGATGAGAAGTCATGGTAATTAACTTTTGTTATCAAACATTATAAGCCAATATTCTGCTTCATTGCAGATGGTTCATATAATGATTAAGCTACTGAAAAACACTTTCAAAAATGCTATGTAACAAGAACAACAACAACAACAAGGCCTAAATCAACTAGGAGTTAAACTTACAGTTGTTGATAAAATAAAATCTACAAGGGGTATTGAGAACACTGACTATTATATTTAGGTTCATAGTCTAAGTCAAAGGAGCTTAATTAAATGACTGTGGCTCAATCAGTTAAAAGTTTCTCCTCTTATCACTTTATGACATTTTATTGCATTTAAAAATTAAAGGATTAGTTAAACTCTTCTATGATGATCTGGCTGGCAAAGTTAATTGTACAACATATAAATTTTGGAAGTGATCCTCCCAAAATGGCATACAGAAACCCGATTTGCAGTTTGTTCAAGTCACGCTAAATGTGCACTTGTCAACTAAAAAAATTCTGAAACTGAAGAAGACTTCATTTCTGGCACTCACTAAAAAGGTTTTCTTGTAAATATGTTGTAATTTCAAACAATTTCCATTCTTGATTAATGATTTTAGAGAATTTATTTAAGAAATTGGTATATATTACAGATGTTAAAACATTATTAGTCTTCAAAACTGAGTTTAACTTAGAACCCTATGATATTAATGATTTTGATGGCAAAAATGATAATTACTAATATTTACTGGATGGCCTGGAGTACTAGATAATGTGCTAAGCCCACTAACATGTTTTAATATTGTTAACACCTTAATATTGTTAATTTAATCCTTCCCTTTCCCACTAAAAAAATAAGACTGGTATAATTTCTACCTTCATTTTACGTATGAAGATACCAAGGCCAGGGGAAGTTATTCAACTGACCCAGAATCCCACAAATACTACATGGCATATAGAAACTAAAACCAGGCAATCTGACTCCAGTCTAGACCAAAATTCACCACAGGTGCTAAATCTTCAAACTACTATAGCCCAATCACCTGACATATTTTTAAATTGGCAAGTTTTAAATATCACGTGCTACATTTTTTTTTTTTTTTTTTTTTTTTTTTTGAGGCAGAGTCTCACTCCCTCGCCCAGGCTGGAGTGCAGTGGCGCGATCTCGGCTCACTACGAGCTCCATCTCCGGATTCATTCCATTCTCCTGCCTCAGCCTCCCGAGTAGCTGGGACTACAGGTGCCCACCACCACGCCAGGCTAATTTTTTTGTATTTTTAGTAAAGACGGGGTTTCACCGTGTTAGCCAGGATGGTCTCAATCTCCTGACCTCGTGATCCGCCCCTCTCAGTCTCCCAAAGTGCTGGGATTACAGGCGTGAGCCACCGCGCCCGGCC
>NW_020257634.1:0-33078 GCF_003255815.1 Theropithecus gelada
ACACCTAGGATTGCTATTAGACCAATTTCAACTGAAAAAAAAAAAAAGTCTCAGTGAAGTAAGGTGACATATC
Organism: Theropithecus gelada; assembly: GCF_003255815.1. Taxonomy (NCBI): domain Eukaryota; kingdom Metazoa; phylum Chordata; class Mammalia; order Primates; family Cercopithecidae; genus Theropithecus; species Theropithecus gelada. The sequence goes on from NW_020257634.1 coordinate 74, forward strand.
TAAGCAGGCTGGGATTTCAAACTAAAGCTTATCTCATTTCAATATCTTTGATATTTCCACATCACAAGGACAGTGGGTTTATATGTGGCATGTCATATGATAGGGCTTTCTCCCTTTGATAGATATGGATACACTTTTTTAAAAAAGAAACTAAACTTACATAGCAGTCCTGCATTTCTTATGTTATGATTCAGTGGATTTTTTAAAACACAAAAATATTGAGATGGCACACTGGGTAGAAGTGCCTGTCTTTCTACCTGCTACAACAAGTACTTCAAAATAGAAGAAATTTTTATAAAGAAAAGTCTATCAACACATGGAAAGCAATATGCAATACCGTCAATGGATCTGACATTGAGGAAGTCATACGGAATACATGTGTAGCACTCTTAGAGGTAGGAGCTGTGTGGGAAATCTCCAGGGTAAGATGTTACATATATATATTTAGGGGGAGGGAAGTCAAAGCACAGCTATCACTTAGTGTCAGGGGACCACCTTGGCATAGCTAAATGTATTGCCCCCACCTGTTTGCATATATGTGAAACAGTGGCAGGAGAACTGAGGATAATAAATTGGGCTGAGCGATTGAGTAAAGTACCAGGTAGATGATGAAATCCAGCAAGAATTGGGAGATTTTATATACAGAAAGTAACAGTAGACAAACTTTGTCTATCAGCTTATTCCCCGCACTTCAATCTCGAATCACCCGATGGTGGTCAAAGAAAACTGAATCAGTACCCACTGTTGAATAAATAGAGAATTTCAAACAACACAACGAGTGAAGAATTAGGAAGCAACAAACGTGAATAAAACTGATATCAAAGATGAAGCAATACACTCAACATATAGAGGAATATATATTCAAGGAACAAACAGAATGAATCTTACATATACATATCTATGTTGTATAATGATCCAATCAGAGTAAAATGTTAACATCTTTAAAAAGATAATATACAAGTGTAACCTTTAAACAAAAACAGATTTGGTATTTTGGTACAGGGATCCTTAACCCCCAGGCCACGGACCGGTACCAGTCCCTGGGACCCAGCCACACAGCAGGAGGTGAGGATGGCAAGTGAGCATTACCACCTGTGCTCCACCTCCTATCAGATCAGCAGCGGCATTAGATTCTCATAGGAGTGCAAACCCTGTTGTGAACTGCACATGAGAGGGATCTAGGTTGCCTGCTCCTTATGATAATCTAATGCCTGATGATCTGAGGTGGAATAGTTTCAGCCCCAAACCAACTCCCTAGCCCTCGTATGTGAAAATAATTGTCTTCCATGAAACTGGTCCGTCCCTGGTGCCAAAAGGGTTGGGGATCGCTACTAGTACAGACGTGACCAATATAAAGAAAAAAAATCAGTAATCAGTATGAATACCTAAAAAGACAGAACTTCAGAGTAATGTATGGAAATGAAATAATGAACCAAGTGGAAAAAGTTTCAAGAATGTTATTCAAAAGTGTGAAAAGAATATATAAAAACAACAAAAATGAGGCATTGAGGGAAAACCAGTTCCCTAAGAAGTGAAAATACAGAATGGAGAGAATGAAACAAAATATATATTAAAAGAAATTTTCTCAGAGTAGAATAAATGTACTTTTCTTTAAATTGACATCAAAGACTTAATGGGCAAAATGAAAAAGACTAGTAGCAAAGCAGGTTAAAATGTTCGAAAATTAAGGAGAAAGTTGTAAAAGCATCTAGAAATAAAACTTTACAAAATTGCAACAGATTGACCACAGAGTCATTTAGAATAAAGATGTTACCACATATATCACCATTAGGGTTAGAATCTGGTGGAGTATGGCAGCACATCTTCAAAGTTCTAAGGAAAATGTACTTTGAACATATTCAAATATATCACATTCAGAATAAATAAAATGTCAGAGGCTGAATCTGAAGTAGCTAGGGTAATACTAATTTCAAATAAAATAGAGTGCACGGTGGCATGCTTTAAAAGCAGCAGGGAGAAAGTACCTGGAAAATGTGATCATAGAGAAAATTTCAGCAGATATTCAAGAGCAGAAAACAGAAATAAACAAACAACTACTTCTTGCAAAAGCAAACAGTAGATAATCCTTTGGTGGGTCTGATTAAGGAAAGCAAAAGAGGAATTAGGAGGGAAAAGAAGGCATATATCTTTTAGAGACTGATATTTTTTTAAAAAGAATATTATACAAGGACAAAAACGAAACAACTTCAGATCAACATCCTTAAAGAACGTAGAGGTAAAAATCTACGTAGAGGAAATTGTAGAGGTAACAATCTACATAGAGGAAATTGTATTGAATATATTTTCTTACTTTCTTTATTCTTGATGTTCTAGCATTTGGGGTTTTGATCCTGCAAAGGCTGCCCCTCCCAGGACTAGCTAATTTCTACAGTTAGCAAAGACTCCCTTGCAAGTGTGCCTTTGATATACATGCAAAGCACTCCAGAGCCCATATCTTCAACTATCTCCTTTATGAAACTTTCATGTACCAAGTCAATATTCCCCTGCCCTAAATCATCCTAGGACCAGGTATTGAACAACTAAGGACCATCCCTATAACCCAGAACCTACCAAAATTATTCAATCCTAAACTTACTGAGTGCACCAATTCTAGCACACCAAGTTCTGGCTCAGCAAAATTGACTGGAAAAGTACAGAGAGTTCCCATATAACTCTTGTCCCCACACACGCCACAACCTTCCCTGCTATCAGCATCCCACATAACAATAGTACTACACTTGTCACAATTGATGAACTTACATTGACACATCATTATCATCATAATTTACCTTAGTGTTTACTCTTGATATTCTACAATATATGGGTTTTGACAAATATATAATGACACAGATCCACTATTGTAACATTATATAGAATAGTTTCACAGCCTTACAAATTCTCTATGCTCTACCTGTGCATTACTTCTTTCCTTCTAATTGCTGGTAGCCACTAATATTTTCAGTCTCCATAGTTTTGCCTTTTTCAAAATGTCATATCATTGGACAGTAAACAGTTGTTTCATATTGGCTTCTTTCACTTAGTAACATGCATTTAAGTCTTCTCCATGTCTTCTCATGGATTGGTGGCTCATTTCTTTTTAGTTCTGAATAATTTTCCATTGTCTGGATGTACCACAGTCTATTCATTCACCTACTGAAAGACATCTTGGTAGCGTCCAAGATTTGGCAATTATGAATAAAGCTCCTATAAATATTGTGTTTTTGTATAGACATAGGTTTTTAATTCATTTGAGTAAATACCAAGAAGCACAATGGCTGGATTATAAAGTAAGAATATATTTAGTTTTCAAAGAAACTGCCAAACTGTTTTCCCAAGTGGCTGTATCATTTTTGCATTACCACCAGCAATGAATGAGAGTTCTGCTGCTCTACATTCTCTTTGGCTTTCACTGTTGTTTGTGTTTCAGATTTGGCCTTGTCATTCTAATAGGTGCATAGTGTATCTCATTATTGTTTTAATTTGCCAATTCCTAATGACGTATGATGTTAAGCATCTTTCCATATGCTCACTCAATATCTGTATATCTCCTTTAGTTAGGTATTTGTTCAAATCTTTTGCCCATTTTTAACTGCATTGTTCATTTTCATATTGTTAAATTTTAAGAATTCTTTGTATTTTGTATAACAGCCCTTTATCAGATGTATCTTTTGCAAATATTTTCTCCCAGTATATGGCTTATCTTCCCATTCTCTTGACATTGTATTTTGCAGAGCAGAAGTTTTAAATTTTAATTCATTCCAATTTATCATTTCTTTCACTAATCATGCCTTTGGGTGGTATATCTAAAATGTAATCACTATACCCAAGGTCATGTAGCTTTTCTCCTATATTATCTTCTAGGAGTTTTAGAGTTTCACATTTTATGTTTAGGCCTATGATCCATTTCGAGCTAACTTTTGTGACGAACGTAAGGTCTGTGTCTAGGTTCACATTTTTGTGTGTAGATAGATGTCCAATTGTTCCAGTACCACTTATTGAAGAGAGTATCTTTTCTACACTGTTTTGCCTTCATTTCTTTGTCAAAAATTACCTGACTATATTTTTGTGGTCTGTTTCTGGGGTCTTTATTCTGTTCCACTGATCTACTTGTCTTGTCTTTTGATAATACCATGCTGTTTTGGTAACTGTAGCTTTATAGTATATTTTAAAGTCAAGTAGGCCAGTCTTCCAACTCTGTTCTTCTTCTTTTTCAATATTGAGTGGTCAACTAGATGATTCCCCTTAGGCAAACCTTAGAATCAATTTGTAAAAATCCACAAAATACTTGCTGGGATTTTGATTAGAACTGCATTGAATCTATAGATCAACTAAAGAATTGATGTCTTGGCAATACTGACTCTTCCTATGTATGAACATGGGATATTCCTTCACTTAGTTTTTCTTTCATATCTTTCATCAGAGTTTTGTAGTTTTTTTCATACAAATTTTTATGTATTTTATTATATTTATACATAAGTATTTTATTTTTGGGGTACTCATGTAAACAGTAATATGTTTTTATGTTAAATTGCACTTGGTGATTGCTGATATATAATATTAATATTTAATATTGATTGAATTTTGAATTTTAATCTTGTTTTCTGCAACCTTTCTTTAATTACTTATTAATTCCAGGAGTTTTTTGATCAATTCTTTCATATTTTTCTGTAGAAGATCATGACATCTATGAAGAAAGTTTTATTTTTTCTTCCCAAACTGTATATCTTCTGTTTACCTTTTCTTTCTTCTTACATTAGCTAGGACTTCCAGTATGATGTTGAAATATAGTAGTAAGAGGGAACATTCTTGCCTGGTTCTTGAACTTAGCAAAAAGCTTTGAGTTTGTTATGAGGTATGATGTTAACTGTAGATTGTTTGCAGATGTTCTTTATCAAGTTAAGGAAGTTTCCCTCTATTCCTCATTTGCTGAGATTTTTAAAAAATTATTAATATCACGAGTGGGTACTTGATTTTATCAAGTGCCTTTCTGCATTCATTGATATAATCATGTGATTTTTTCTTTATTCTATTGATGTGATAGATTACATGAATTGATTTTCAAATTGTTTATTGCTTTTGCGCTAGGACATAGTTTTGATTATCTCTATACTCAAGAAATGGTTCTAAATTTGAAATAGTTTTTCCTCACATACCACCATATTTATTTAGACATGGTATAAGATCTTAATTAGAAATTATTAGAGAGTGGCCGGGCGCGGTGGCTCAAGCCTGTAATCCCAGCACTTTGGGAGGCCGAGACGGGCGGATCACGAGGTCAGGAGATCGAGACCATCCTGGCTGACACGGTGAAACCCCGTCTCTACTAAAAAATACGAAAACTTAGCCGGGCGAGGTGGCGGGCGCCTGTAGTCCCAGCTACTCGGGAGGCTGAGGCAGGAGAATGGCGTAAACCCGGGAGGTGGAGCTTGCAGTGAGCTGAGATCCGGCCACGGCACTCCAGCCTGGGCGACAGAGCGAGACTCCGTCTCAAAAAAAAAAAAAAAAAGAAAAAGAAATTATTAGAGAGTAAGAGTACTATATAGTCAGACTCAAAGACATAAAGGACAAAAATTAAGATATTAAAAATGTCATTATCTGCAGATAAACAAAGATCTTTAACTTCATCACACCAGCAAAAGTCCCATTTCTTCCTAACATATCATGTTTACATGTATGGGGAATTAGGACATGGACATATATTTTAGGATCGGGGGGCATTATTCTACTTACCACGCTCCTATAAAGAGGCAGAATTGTTTTGATCATTTCAAGCTTTTTGCTTCTTTCAGTTGTAAAAGATTGGGAAGAACTTCATTAAATTAAGATATAAATATAATACATAAAGTAATTACTTTAAAATCATAAGTAAAGGCATCAAATGAAAAATAACTCAGGAGAATAAAAACTTAAAATGTCAGATTTTAAAATCCACATTAAAAGTAGAATTTATTTGACACAATCAGATTATTTATATGGAGAAGAAATTCTAAGTACTCCAATTGAAAACAAAGTAAAAAGGAAAATTGTTAAAAAATTTGATAGAGAAGATAGATTTAGGAATCGGGGAAGAGCCATCTAATTGTATGCTTTTCCTGTAGAAGTAAAGTAGTCAACAGTGACAAAATTGATACAAGATATCATTCCTTCCTCTTTAAAATATGTATATTTTTTGAAGTAGTATTTTGACTTCCAGGACAGGATTTTTCATGATTCTCATCTCACTTCACAGACCACACCTTCTGAATCTCCTTGGCTGGTAGGTATACCTGCATTATCTGACCTCTAAATATTGGAGTTTCTTGGACATTAATCCTCTTTTTCTTCTTTTCTTTTTTTTTCACCCTTGACACTTGTTTTTCAGATGACTTTTATCACTTCCATCACTTTCATAGCTAATATAACACTGATATTCTAATGACCCTAAATTCACATCTCCAACCTAGAAATCTCTCCTGGATTCCAAAGACTTCACTTGATGTCTCAAAATTCCCGGGATACATTTTTTATTTTCCCCAAGTCCCTTAAAATGGCAATCAATTAACCTAGTTTCTCAGGCTCAAAACTTTGAAGTCTTCCTTCACCCCTCTTTTTTTTGTTTGTTTTCTACACCCCACATTCAGTCTATCAAAAAATCTTTCCAATTTTATATCTAAAACATCACTACTTTTTATACTACCTCTACCACTACCACTCTAGTTTAAATCACTGTCAGCTCTCCCCTGCATAATTGCAGCAGCCTACTGGATGGTCTTCCTCTGTCGACACTTTATCCCATACACTCTATTCTACACATGCAAAAGAGTGGTCCATTTAAAATATGTCTGATAATGTCTGTTCTCTGCTCAAAATCCTGCAGTGTCTCCTATTTTCCCTTAAATAAAAGGCAGGATCTCCAGGCCTTCTTTGGTCTGATCCCTAGTTCTCTCTCTGAGCTCCTTTCCTGCTAATCTTCTCACTATCTTGTAACCACCCAATGGGTTCGCATTGCCCTCTGCCTAGACAGAGCTGATTTATCAAGACAGGGGAATTGCAATGGAGAAAGAGTAATTCACGCAGAGGCAGCTGTGCGGGAGACTAGTTTTATTATTACTCAAATCAGTCTCCTTGAGCATTTGAGGATTGGAGTTTTTAAAGATAATTTGGCGGGTAGGGGCTCAGGAAGTAGGGAGTGCTGATTGGTCGGCTGGATATGGAATCATAGTGGGGTTGAAGTGAGATTTTCTTGCTGTCTTCTGTTTTGGGTGTGATCGCAGAACTGGTTGAGGCAGATTACCCATCTGGGTGGTGTCAGGTGACACATTAAGGGCAGGGTCTGCAAAATATCTCAAGCACTGATCTTTGGTTTTACAATAATGGTATTATCCCCAGGAACAATTTGGGGAGGTTCAGACACTTGTAGGGCTGCCTGACCCCTAACCAGAATTTCTAATCTTGTAGCTAATTTGTTAGTTCTACAAAGGCAGACTGGTGCCCAGGCAAGAAGGGGGTCTTTTTGGGAAAGGGCTATTACCAATTCTGTTTCAGAGTCAAACCATAAACTGAATTCCTTCTTAAGGTTAGTTTGGCCCACGTCCGGGAATGAACAAGGACAGCTTAAAGTTTAGAAGCAAGATGGAGTCAGTTAGGGATGATCTCTGTCAGTGTCATAATTTCCTCAGCTATAATTTTTGCAAAGGCAGTTTCATTCTGAACTAAAACCATTCTGGCTTCCCTTTCCTTAAATGCACTGAGGATTTGCTTCAGCTTTGAACTTGCTCATTCTACTTCACCCCCACCTTACTTTTCTTAATAGTTATATAGTGGTGTTATATCTTAATTAAACATGGGTTTGATTTTAATTTCAACTTATAAAGTGATTGTTGAAAATGCCCTTTGAAGATAACGTAAGTCACTTTTGAAAGTACATTTTACTTATATGCTCTGTTACAATAAATCCAATTCAATTTTGTCTGTAGATTGCAGGATTTCTTTTTGAGCACCAAATGAAGATGTTGTCTTAAATTTAGAGGCTGTGTAATTAGTGGATCCACACTCCACAGGGTTTATGCTCACACTATTAGAGGCAGGACTGAGACAGATGAGAGAAACATCAAACACAAACCACCCATCTTTTGCTCTCCCTAGGTGTATGCTCAAAGAGTAGAATGTTGTGGCCTAGACTAATTTAAATTTTTCTCCCTTTCCCTAAATGAATGCTTGAATTTGAATAAATGGAATGCGTAAATGGTGCTTCTCCACTGTAACAGATCCACCTCTTTTCTGAGACCTGGCAGTACACAAGCTTTCAACTTCTTTTGTATCCATCTTTGCCTGAATAAGTGTGAACCATAGTATCCCAGGAGACTTGTCAAGAAGAAATTTGCCTTTAGATGTTAGCAAGATCTCCTTTCTCTCTGTGTCCCTTCCCTTTATAGGTTTTACCTTTTTATCATTTTGCTGATTGACACACACTTTTATTTTCTTCTTCAGAGTTCTACAAACTGCACAATTTCTCCTCCTTATATCCTGTGCTGGTTAAGTATTGTCTTTCAGCTTCAAATCTCACACTTGTGTACTCAGCTTATATGGCTTGGCTGAAATTCTAATTTCTTCTCTTTCAATTGGGTTGTCCATTAGGCTTTACTTGTAAGAGCAGCAAAGGTTGACCAAGAGGAGAGAAGAGAGACTTTTCTATTAGTGAAAGAGGGACTTTCCTATTAGCTGTTCTGGAGTAAACACTTCTAGTAGCAACAGTTGCTTCCAATTTGCCATTTTTCCAACACTCCCTGAATGAGGCTCTTTCTTTTTTTTTTTTTTTTTAGTTTTTAAAAAATTTCCATAGGTTTTTGGGGAACAGGCAGTGCTTGGTCACATGAATAAGTTCTTTCGTGATGATTTCTGAGATTTTCATGCATCCATCACCCGGGCAGTACATACTCTACCCAATTTGTAGTCTTTTATCTCTCAAGCCCCTCCCATTCTTTCCCCTGATTTCCCCCAAAGTCCATTGTATCACTCTTATGTCTTTGCATCCTCATAGCTTAGCCCCGACTTACGGTGAGAATATATGATGTTTGGTTTTCCATTCCTGAGTTATTTCAATTAGAATAATGGTCTCCAATTCCATCTAGTGAATGAGGCTCTTTCTGATACTCAAAGACACCAGCACAAGTCTTGGCAGCTCCTCCTCAGATGTCTGGTCCTTGCTCCAAGGGCTTCACCTGCAAGCTTCTGAGTCACCAGTAGGAAGGAGCTGATTAGCATCTCTCCTTAGAGGTCTGAGTCCCAGCTATATGGTACTTCTCATCCAAGTGTGTGTGTTTTCAAATCACAAACTCTTTTGTTCCCCCTGCCTCAGGTGTGGACCCTGCACTATTTCAGTGACAACATTGGGTTTCCCTTTTGCCTTTTCTGTTCTCTAGCAATACCCAATTAACAATTATTTGTATTAAATTCAATCTGTTAAAATAATGGCCATGTTTTTGGCATGCTGACTGGACCCTGATTAGTATGTGATCTATTTCTATGAAGATAGGCAGTAGTAGTTTAGCCTTGAAAAAATTTAGCGTAATTTCTGGGCTTGCTTTAAAATTATTTTTTGCTTCTTTTATTTTTGCTGGTACATTGTAAGCTCCAGATCATTAAGTGCATTTTATAGACACAAAGGGAACTTTATCTGGAATACAAAAGAAAACGTGTTCATAAAGCTTCAGTGTACTTTCTAGCAATAGCTTATTGCCCTTCTTCACAGTCCATTACATCCAACAAATTTGGAAACAAAAGATATCCCATAATTTTGGATCATGTAAAATTTGCAGCTTAACTGCTTGTTCTCCAATTGAGCAGAATAAACAAACTTAACCAGGATAATTTCCAAAAAGAAGTCCTCATAATTCATAAAGAGAAGTTTTATTCCTCTAAAATTTTCAATTATTTACTTGGCTTGGGCTCTCCAAAGCCATCAATTCTATAGATAAATGATGAAAACTTATTTTTAACCCAATTAGAAGTCTGAGTTTATAATTCTTTGTTTGGAAAACACAAGTCTCATCTAAAAATGAGATAAAGATTGAAAACTTATTTAAAAATGAACGTTTCAAATAATCTTTTTTAAGAAAACATCTGGCTTTATTGCTCAGGCTGGAGTGCGGCTTGATCTTGGCTCACTGCATCCTCCACCTCTCAGGCTCAAGCCATCCTTCCACCTCAGTCTTCTGAGTAGCTGGGACTACAGACGCACACCGCCATGCCTGGCTAATTTTTGTACTTTTTGTAGTGATGTGGTTCCTCCATGTTACCCAGGCTGGTCTGAAACTCGTGAGCTCAAGTGATCTGCCTGCCTCAGCCTCCCAAAGTACTGGGATTATAGGCATGAGCCACTGTGCTCAGCCTAAAAATTTTAAAACATTAACGTATAGTCTTCTTAAACATGCGATAGAAGCATAGTCTTTAGCTCATTTATTCATGGCCCAGTGGCTTGTTACCAGTGGTGAATCCACACAGGTTGGCAGCAAACTCAACCCTTGCCTCCTCAGAGGACAGAAGTTGGCCAAGGAGCAGAAGTAGGTTTAAGGCTCAGGGAAAGATGGAGATAACTTTTAGAGCAGGAGTGAGAGTTTATTGAAAAGTTTTACAGCGGGAGCAAAGGAAGCAAACTAAACTTGGCAAAAGGCCCAGGGGTGACTTGAGAGATCCAAGTGCCCTGTTAAATCCTTGACTTGGAGTTTTCTACATTGGCATGGTTCCAGGGTTTTCTTTTCTCCTCCCTCGATTCTTCCCTTGGGGTAGGCTGCTGCTGAACTGCCACATATACGGTGTCAGTCAGCACTCTGGAGGGTGACTGCATGCATCTTGCATTTACTGAGGCTGTGTGCCTGCTCTCTAGGGGCGATTTTCCTTTACCAGTCAAATACCCACAAAGGAAGGTCATACATCTGCCATTTTGCCTCTCAGTGCACATGCTTGAGCTTGCTCATCCAACTCCTGAGATCTTATCAGGAAGCTGCTGATCACTAGCTCCAGGTGTTTTCTACGTATTGGGAGACTGTCTTCCCCAGGCACTGGCTGCAACCAGTTATCATTTCAGAGAGACAGTTTAACAACTGCCTGACCATCACCTGATGACATTCCTTGGTGGGCTCTCTCCCGCCCCTCTCATGTCTGTCTAACTACCTACTCTAACATGCTGATATTAGCAACTCAGGAACATCCTACTTTATACCTCTAACACTAAACTCAATAGGCTACAATGTTATCCTTTAAGTCCTCTATGTCCTCTCATTGTCTAAACTCCCAAAGTTCATTCATCCCGATGATTAAGCTTCAACCTTCTCTAGACTTTTCCCAATGTCAAGCTTTCCAAAAACCAAAAACCAGCCTTGATTTGGTATACTCAAATTACCTCCAACTTATGTTTTGATTTTATAAAATAACTACTGAAGTTATAATTTTAATCAGTAAATTCGGTGGTTCTTTAAACATTGTCATCTTATTTTACAATCCTAAAAAAACCCAAACCCTCTTTCTTGAAGCCTCCTTTGTTGGCTCTCCTGTCTCAAATATTACCATTCTCCAACTTCTGATGGCTCATATTCTGCCCCATTTCCCTCCTTTAGATGCTTAAGTGAAAGTTGTTGGATTTCTGTCAAAAATTCCTGAGATGGGCTGGGCGCAGTGGCTCATGCTTGTTATGCCGGCACTTTGGGAGGCCAAGGCGGGTGGATCACATGGTCAGGAGATCAAGACCATCCTGGCCAACATGGTAAAGCCCCATCTCTACTAAAAATACAAAAATGAGCTGGGTGTGGTGGCAAGTGCTTGTAATCCCAGCTACTTGGGAGGTTGAGGCAGGAGAATTGCTTGAACCAGGGAGTTGGAGGTTGCAGTGAGCCAGGGTTGTGCCACTGCACTCCAGCCTGGGTGACAGAGTGAGACTCCGTCAAAAAAAAAAAAAAAAAAAAAAATCCTGACGTAGAGCAGTCAGGACACAAACTTAGTCATTTTCCAAATATCTTAACACAGTAATCCCCAAATAAAATATACTTATTACGGGGACTAACCTGCCATCAATCTGAATGCTGAAAGTCTTATTAATTAGATAATTATGGAAATTAAAGTGCCATTATATAGTAATCCTAAACTTTTAAGCATCTAGCAATATGACATATAATATATGAAGTAAGTAGACTGAATTACTGGAAGAAATTGATAAATCCAAAAAATAGTGGATATTTAAGCACATATTTAACTGAAATTAACATATACGTATTATGTTCTCTGACTATACTAATTCTAATGTAATACTAGAAATTCCCTGTGTTTGGAAATGAATAGTTACACATCTAAGGAATCACAATAAAAATTACAGAATTACTGAAACTGAATAGTAACTAAAATACCATCTCTCAAATTTTGCCATGTTTAAATCCACTGAAATCCTCACAGGAGCACAGTGGGGTAGATCATATGTTCATCTTAGCTTTACAGGGAAGGAATTTGAGGAAATAGAGTAATTAACCTGTCCAAGCTGTTGCTAGAACTAGGATTCAGTCCAAGTTTGAGCTCCTAACCACTAAACTGTAACACCTCTCACTAGAAAACCATTATATTTCAACAAAGGGGTGATATTATTAATGAAGTAATAATGCTTATGAATCATTATGAGATAAATTATGTTGCAAATATTGTTATACATTTAACAGAAGGAAAATTATAAAAAATAATGCAGAATTTGTTATTGGGAAGTGTGAAGGTCCTTAGTTCTTGCCTTACTCTGGTCTATGGTGGCTAGTTTATTATAGTTTATAGCCTTGAGTTTTAAAATTTTTTTATTAGACACAGGAGCATATGGCTCCTGGCCCCTATTTTTGTCTGTAATCCCAATTGTGGTCCTGCTGGGGAACAGTTGTAGCTCTCTCGGGGTAGTTGACGTCTGCCAGGTGTAGGTCATTCCCACAGGACAGTGCTACCTCATAGATGGTTTATCTTTTTTCTCATGAGAGGGCTTGTCCTATGAAAATACTTATATCCTTTCAAGGTAGTCTAAGAGTCAATTTTTGGAAACCCTCGATGAGTCTTTTGGGGTCCTCTGAGAACTTTTTAAGATGTTTTCACAAGATTGTGAAGGTTTCTAAATAGGGGACCTCTGACTATTTGCCCTGATAGCGGCAGAAAAGGTCCAGCTGGAGGATGGTATTAAAATTCATACTTTAGTTCTTTGACCAGGCTTCGTCTGGTATTGTAAAGTAAAATTTGTTTTTTTGTTGTTTGTTGTTGTTTTTAGGGTTTAAGGGTCAAATTTATTCCAGTTTTTAAGGATGCATCAGAAGGGGGAAAATCCTGAGGTATGGATTCCCAGTGTTTCTGCTCTGTTTCAAGGCCCAGTAGTCATGCCCCCGCTAGAGTGTGCAGAGAAGGGACCTCAATCGAGTGTCCTTTGGTTAGTCTACAAGTCCTGGTATTAGGAGTCTTGCTTATAATGTAGATTTGTCCTTGACATGATCTGAAAGACAGATAAGAAATCAGAAAGATGCCAGGGGACCTGGATCCTGTAGGAGGCCAGTCCTGCAGTCAAGTCAGGGATATTAAGGCATACCTGTCCTACTAGGCTCTACAACCTGCACTCAGGCATCCTTGGATATCCTTAGTTTCCCCTGGATGGAGTTCCCTGGTGCAGCTCTATTCTCAAGCAAGTACTTATTACCCAAGTATCAACAGCCCTTTGGGCTTTGGAAAAGAGAAGTCTTTCAGAATCATATAGGACAAATAATAGGCCTGATTTTATGATGATGGGAATGTTGGTATATAATTGAATTGATTGATTGTTTATTTTTTTGTGGGGAGGTATGGGTAGCCACACCCATTAGGCTTCTTAGGTTTCACAAAGGGAGTATTGCCAAAAGTATGTTTTACCCAGCAATTAAAGTCTTTTCTGTGTAAAGACAAAACTCCATCTGCCTTGGCCGGATGCAGGGGAGTCTTGACATACACAGTTGAAAGGATCTCTAAATTATACTGGTAAGTCAGAGATAAAAGAGAAGAATGAACAAGAGTTTCTGAATACAAATGGACCAGAAAAGTAAGAATATAATTGGCATGTCCAAAGATTTCTGAAGGATAAAAGGCCCTCAAGGGCAAGGGGTCTAGAAAGATAGGTCCTCTGAGTTTATGATGGTATTTAGACAAAAGGTATAGATGATTAGAGGAATGGAGAAGGATTTGAAACTCTTCCCTGTTTTAAGGAGGCTCTTTAGGGATCATGTAGAAAAGGTGTTCGAGGGGTCGTGCACAGTGGCTCACACCTATAATTCACAGCACTTTGGGAGGCCAAGGTGGGCAGATCATGAGGTCAGGAGATCAAGACCATCCTGGTCAACATGGTGAAACCCTGTCTCTACTAAATACAAAAAAATTAGCTAGGTGTGGTAGCACAAGCCTGTAGTTGCAGCTACTCAGAAGGTGGAGGCAGGGGAATTGCTTGAACCTCGGAGGCGTAGGTTGCAGTGAGCCGAGAGCATGCCATGGCACTCCAACCTGGGCAACAGAGGGAGACTCCATCTCAAAAAACAACAGCAACAACAACAAAAAATTCCTGTCTTGACATACGCATGACTTAATTATTTTAGATTTCTGGTCTCTTTCTTTATTAAGCAATGTGCTATAAAAATTTTAATAAATTTAGAAATTTGTATTTCACATATTGCCAGCTTATTTCTACTTTATGTCTAATGCACTTTATGTCTAATCTAATATAAAGGATAAATGAGCAAGCAGTGCAAATAAAATTCAAAATTATTTATAATTTCTCCTAATGGATATATTACAACCTGGGTACCACTATGCAGTCTGAATCTGTAAACAGTCTGAAACTGTAAATAGTCTGTGTTATGTACAGCTCACCATACTTGTGTTTTATATTTGTGTGTAATTTTAGGCTCATGGTCAACTAACATTCCCATAGTGACATCACATATACCAATGCTTTAAATTTATTTTCTTTAAGTATATTTTTTCCCTATCATGTTATCTTGGCAATTAATATTACTTGATCATTCAGTGTTTTTATAATCCATGCAAGATTAAGGCTATGAATGAAAGTTGAAAATACATTCTGTTTTTTGTAGGTGCAAAAGTCCTCACTGAAAGACATTCAGAAAATAATTCACAATATTTTCATCAACCAGCAGTCTTTGAAACAAGTTGATTTCACAAAAGGTGAGCATTTCCCCATATTTTTAGTGTTGTGCTTTTTCCTGTCCTATAATCAAATGCAACATTTTGTTGAGAAAAACTTATGATTTAAATAAAATACCATACTTTATAATGATAAGGTTCTGGTTAAAAGAGGAAGAAAAAACATTTAACAGGTAATAACTCTCCATATAAACCCATTTAACCAAGACATGACTTAACCCAGCATGAAGTGGCATGCTATGCTTATCCTTGCTACTTCTTTTCATCACCTCCCTAGGAGGGTGAATAATTATCATTGGAAAAAATGAGCTGAAAATTATTGTAGTGAAAAATTAGATGTAAAGTTTTGTAAAAAGCTCTTGAAGCCTCTGTCAAAGTGGTATGCTTCATTAAAGTGAACAAAGGAAACCAAAGAGCTTGTTGTTTTAAATAGTTCTATTATTTTTTAAAGCCATTTTTCTACCAGCTACTTTTGCCCTTTTACTGTTTAAAAAAATCCTACAAACAAGCAGACTATTTTTATGCACTCAATTCAATAAATATTTTCCAAACAATCTTCACTTATATAAAAGTTCCAAGGGCTGTTAATTTTTGCTTTATAAAAATTAAAACAATGGCATGTACTATGATCAAGTAAGTTTAGGGAATGATGGATTAAAGAAAGTAACCCAAATACTCACAGCCAACTGATCTTCAACAAAGCAAACAAACAAACAAAAAAACTGGGGAAAGGACACCCTTTTCAACAAATGGTGCTGAAATAATTGGCTAGCCACATGTAGGAGAATGAAACTGGATCCTCATCTCCCACCTTATATAAAAATCAATTCAAGATGAATTAAAGACTTAAATCTAAGACCTGAAACTATAAAAATTTTAGAAGATAACATTGGAAAAACCCTTCTAGACATTGGCTTAGGCAAGGATTTCATGACCAAGAACCCAAAAGCAAATGCAGTAAAAACAAAGATAAAAAGTTGGGACTTAATTAAACTAAACAGCTTTTGCACAGCAAAAGGAACAGTCAGCAGAGTAATCAGACAACCCACAGACTGGGAGGAAAATCTTCACAATGTATACATCTGACAAAGGACTAATATCCAGAATCTACAATGAACTCAATGAATGAAATTAGTAAGAAAAAAGCAAACAATCCCATCAAAAAGTGGGCTAAGGACATTAGTAGACAATTTTCAAAAGAAGATACACAAATGACCAACAAACATATAAAAAAATGTTCAACATCACTAATGACCAGGGAAATGGAAATCAAAACCACAATGTGATACCACCTTACTCCTGCAAGAATGGCCATAATCAAAAAATCAAAAAACAATAGATGTTGGTGTGGATGAGGTGAACAGGGAAAACTTCTATACTGCCGGTGAGAATGTAAACTAGCACAGCCACTATGGAAAACAGTGTGGAGATTCCTTAAAGAATTAAAAGTAGAACTACCATTTGATCCAGCAATCCCACTACTGGGTATCTACCCAGAGGAAAAGACGTCATTATACACAAAAGATACTTGCACATGCATGTTTATAGCAGCACAATTCGCAATAGCAAAATCATGGAACCAACCCAAATGCCCATCAATCAACAAGTGGATAAAGAAACTGTGGTATATTTATATGATGGAATACTACTCAGCTATGAAACAGAATGAATTAATGGCATTTGCAATGACCTGGATGAGACTGGAGACTATTATTCTAAGTAAAGTAACTCAGGAATGGAAAACTGAGTATCATATGTTCTCAGTGATATGCGGGAGCTAAGCTATGAGGACACAAAGGTATAAGAATGACACAATGGATTTTGGGGACTTGTGGGAAGAAGTGGGAAGGGGCCAAGGGATAAAAGACTATAAGCATGATGCAGTGTATACTGCTCGGGTGACGGGTTTACCAAAATCTCACAAGTCGCCACTAAATAACTTACTCATATAACCAAATACCACCTGTCCCCCAATAATTATAGAAAAAAAAATAGAAAATGCGTTAGAATGTAGTTTTTAAAAAAGAAACTAAATTATCTATGTTCTGAATCCCACGGGTGAGGAATCTATATCTGTATTTCTGTACCACCTGACCATTCATCCCAAGTGGCTAAGAACATCTCAAATTCTTATGATGATATTGCTAACGCAAAAGTTTTATCTTTGTGCGTTACAAATCTGCTGCTCAATCTTCACGAGGACAGACTGTTCCAAGAAACACATTTCTTTGAAAATGTCAGTTAACATTACATGTTGTAAAAGTAGTCAGTGAACTATGTCTTGACAGTTTGTTCTAATCTAAAAGTTGATGGCATTACACAAGAAATTGGAAAAGATTTTAAAGTAAATATTTTGAGTAGAATAGTGGCATTCTTTAGAAAAGTATTTGTATGAGACAAGACTGCTTAAAAACAAATAGTTATGTTGGAGTTTGTGGATATGATAATGATATTATTTCCTTCTTGTGTTTGAGATCAACTGTCCAGACAAATAAAATCTGGCCTGGCTCTGTGGCCACCTTCAAGGACCTAATACTTCCCCTACCTCTGTTTTTAGGAAAATCCCATCCAAAACTGAATTACAGAGCAGATGTAGCAGAAAACCATGAAGGAAATAACTGCATTACCTCCTATCTATTATGCCTTTACCCAGGACAGAGAATGATAGTCCTTTAGACCTGTCTGAGGAAGAAACACTTGGGTCTTCTCTCAGCTGTGATGGCTGGAGAGAAGGTGGAGTAGGGCAGCGACCACATGCTCTTGGAACAGATGGCTATAAAACAGTCTGAACAAGGCAAATCCACTTCCTTTTCTCAGCGTCACTAAATTGGACAAGTCATGTGCTAATCTAAAGGGAAATAGGTTGTGTGATGGGAGAAGACATAGGTTTGCTTCTGATTACTTATCACTTGAAGAGTGTAACTTTTTTTTTCAAAGAAAATGAGGAAAAGAAACAAACATTTCTCTCAAAAGTTTGACAGTTTGTGTATTCTTTCAAATGTTTAAAAATATCTAGATTGTTAATATCAAGCAGAAAAAATGTTTAGATCTCTTTAATTTCAGATATTAATGAAGATAATATGATCCTTTTGTGGAAAAATTGAACAATTAGGCATTTTTGCTTAGGTCATATTATAAATTGGGTGGGAGACTCTGAAATAAATCTCTGACATATGAAACCAAAGATATGGTTCACTTTGTTCAAATGAATAATACATGAAGCTTTTACCTAGAAAGTCACTGATGGAAAGTAACTATCATCCCCTCAAATTAGTAGATGTTAACAAAACCAACAACTATGGAAATTTGCCTATACTTAATAGAGAATGTATCTGCTTATGGATAATCAATATATGTGTTAATACATAAAACATAAGAAATTTTTATGTATTTGTAAGAAATCGTATTTTACTATTTTGTTTTAAAGCATTGCTTGGTTTTCTTTAGAAAGTCCAAAGTTTGAGTGGATAGCTGCAACTAATTCTTTTATAAATTTTTAAAGAAAAGGAATATTTGTTATACAACGAGAATGTGTTTTCAGCATGACGGCCTTGGTATGGCTTTTATGCCAAAAAAATGCTTTGCTTCATACCTTGCAAAGATCTATAACTGAGTATTAGCTAATATTTTTATTCATTTTCCTGCAGAGATAAATATGTATTTATTATAATTGTTGTAGAATGAGCGTGGGACTAAGGATTTGGATGCTTGGGATTTGATACAAACTCTGTCAGCTCCTTAAGCAATATTGTGTAGAAGTAAAACGTGTGAATTTGAAGTCAGGCAGCCCTAGCAGGCTCCCAGTGAATACGCTTTGAATTAATTTAAATTGTTTTATTACAACAGTCAAATTTCAAAATTTGTAGGGTATTTTAAAAGACCTATTTGTTGTTCTTCAACAAACTTATTGACCATATGAATAAAGCTAAAATTTTTATTTTCCTTTCTTTTCCTATTTAAGACAGAAAATACTTTATTCAAAAACCCATCACAGAAATGGACAGACTGCATCTGTAGCATTCATATTTTAAAGCATAGGTCAGTAATTGTCTGCAAGAGCATACAATGTGACATACAAAGTAACTGGTCAGACCACAACTTTTCAATAAAATTTTTGAAAAAAAGAAAGTTTTTGTAAACAAGGAGATTTCAAAAATTATATATTTTACTGAAGTCTTTATAAAAAATAAGATAGGGGCCCAGTGCAGTGGCTCACACCTGTAATCCCAGCACTTTGGGAGGCTGAGGTGGGCGGATCACGAGGTCAGGAGATCAAAACCATCCTGGCTAACACAGTGAAACCCCGTTTCTACTAAAAAAAAATACAAAAAAATTAGCCAGGCATGGTGGTGGGAGCCTGTAGTCCCAGCTACTCGGGAGGCTGAGGCAGGAGAATGGCATGAACCCAGGAGGCAGAGCTTGCAGTGAGCCGAGATCATGCCACTGTGCTCCAGCCTGGGCAACAGAGTGTGACTCCATCTGGAAAATAAATAAATAAAAAAAATAAAATAAGATGGATACAGTTCATGTTCTGAATGGGGTTATATTCTTTGAAGAAATGCTTGTGGGGCAGGTATGTGGTATGAACAATTGGTTTGTATATGCATCTAAAAATTATTTTAATAACAAACATGATTAAATCACAAAAATATTTTAAAATTTAAAATAGTTACTTAAATATCCTCTGAAAATTCAATAAACTTTTGTATTTTGGTAAAAAAGTAGAAAAAAAGTAAAGAGAAAAAAAAAAGGTGGCCAGGCACTGTGGTTCACGCCTGTAATCCCAGCACTTTGGTAAGGCCAAGGAGGGCAGATCACCTGAGGTCAGGAGTTCAAGACCAGCCTGACCATTATGGTGAAACCCCGTCTCTACTAAAAATACAAAAATTACCCGGTTGTGGTAATTTTTGGTGGGCCACTGTAATCCCAGCTACTAGGGAGGCTGAGGTAGGAGAATTGCTTGAACCCGAGAGTTGGAGGTTGCAGTGAGCCGAGATCATGCCACTGCACTCCAGCCTGGGCAACAAGAGCAAAACTCCACCTCAAAAAAAAAAAGTTAATATTCTAAGGACCCATGGAACATGCGATTGTGTTGTACTGAAATGTGCTGCCCTTCCTTACATTTTATGACTAACACATATCTTAGTGAAATTTCTGGTTGAAGACAGAAGTGGTGCTTTCACAATGACCCCAACAACTGATGCCATATGTGGGGAGTGCATTCCTAATGCACATCTTACACACTCAAAATTTGGAACCACCAATTCACTAGTACAGTAAAATATTCATGTAGTTTGTAACTCTGAGATGTTTGGGTTTAGTCTACCCTAATATCAATGTCTTAGTGCAAGATATTAGTGTACCTTTAAGTCTTAGTCAACTCAGGCTACTGTAACAAAATAGTATATACTGGGTGGCTTGAACAATTGAAATTTATTTCTCACTGTTCTGGGAGCTGGAAATTCCAAGATCAGAGTGTCAGCATGGTGGGTTCTAGTGAGAACCCTCTCCTGGTTTCCATAAGGCTATCTTCTTGCTGTATTCTCACGTCACAGAGAGAGCACTCTGGTGTCTCTTCCTTTATTGTAAAGGCACCAGTTCTATCATAAGGGCTCCACTCTCATGATCTCATCTAAAATTAATTACCTCCCCAAAAACCCGTATCTTAATACTATCACATTGGAGGGTAGGGCTGTAACATATGAATTGTGGGGAGACAAAAACATTCAGTCTATAACACCTATTTTTTTTTTCTGCTAGTTATGAAGACATTTAAGAGAGAGTTTCAAAATACTGTGAAAAACTAAAGTCATATTAAAATTGAAACTTTCTTCAATTACTTTAAAATGGAAGTAATCAACATATATGATTAAGTCCATAAGATATCATAAGATGACAAAGAAAAGTAATATAAGTGATATATAATATCTGAATTTAGAAAATTCCCCTTCATGAGGGGCGTGCCCAAGATGGCCAAATAGGAACAGCTCCAACCTCCAGCTCCCAGCGTGAGTGACACAGAAGACGGGTGATTTCTGCATTTTCAACTGAGGTACTGGGTTCATCTCACTGGGTCATGTCGGACAGGTGGCACTGGTCTGTGGGTGCAGCCCAACCAGCGAGAGGCATCGCCTCACCTGGGAAGTGCAAAGGGGAAGGGAATTCTTTTTCCTAGCCAAAGAAAATTGAGACACACAACACCTGGAAAATTGGGTAACTCCCACCCTAATACTGCACTTTACCAAGGGTCTTAGCAAAATGGCACACAAGGAGATTATATCCCACACCTGGCCCAGAGGGTCCCACGCCCACAGAGCCTCCCTCATTGCTAGCACAGCAGTCTGAGATCTAACTGCAAGGTGGCAGTGAGGCTGGGGGAGGAGCACCTGCCATTGCTGAGGCTTAACTAGGTAAACAAAGCCTCGAATTGGGTGGAGCCCACCACAGCTCAAAGAGGCCAGCCTGCCTCTGTAGACTCCTCCTTTAGGGACAAGTCATAGCTAAACAAAAAGCAGCAGAAACCTCGGCAGAGGAAATGCCCCCATCTGACAGCATTGAAGAGAGCAGTGGATCTCCCAGCACAGAGGTTGAGATCTGAGAATGGACAGACTGGCTGCTCAAGTGGGTCCCTGACCCCTGAGTAGCCTAACTGGGAGACATCCCCCACTAGGTGCAGACTGACACCTCACACCTCACACGGTGGGGTACATCCCTGAGACGAAGCTTCCAGAGCAAGAATCAGGCAGCAACACTTGCTGTTCAGCAATATTCTATCTTCTGCACCCTCTGCTGCTGATACCCAGGCAAACAGGGTCTGGAGTGGACCTCAAGCAAACTCCAACAGACCTACAGCTGAGGGTCCTGACTGTTAGAAGGAAAACTAACAAACAGAAAGGACACCCACACCAAAACCCCATCAGTACGTCACCATCATCAAAGACCAAAGGCAGATAAAACCACAAAGAAGGGGAAACAGCAGTGCAGAAAAGCTGGAAATTCAAAAACTTAGAGTGCATCTCCCCCTCCAAAGGAACACAGCTCATCGCCAGCAATGGACCAAAGCCTGATGGAGAATGACTTTGACAAGTTGAGAGAAGAAGGCTTCAGTCGATCAAACTTCTCAGAGCTAAAGGAGGAACTATGTAACCAGCGCAAAGAAACTAAAAATCTTGAAAAAAGATTTGATGAATGGCTAACTAGAATAACCAATGCAGAGAAGTCCTTAAAAGAACTGATAGAGATGAAAACCATAACATGAGAACTATGTGACAAATGCACAACCTTCAGTAACTGACTTGGTCATCTGGAAGAAAGAGTATCAGCGATTGAAGATCAAATGAATGAAATGAAGTGAGAAGAGAAGTGCAGAAAAAAAGAGTAAAAAGAAATGAACAAAGCCTCCAAGAAATATGGGATTATGTGAAAAGACCAAATCTACGTCTGATAGGTGTGCCTGAAAGTGACGGGGAAAATGGAACCAAGTTGGAAAACACTCTGCAGGATATCATCCAGGAGAACTTCCCCAACCTAGTAAGGCAGGTCAACATTCAAATTCAGGACATACAGAGAATGCCACAAAGATACTCCTCGAGAAGAGCAACTCCAAGACACATAATTGTCAGATTCACCAAAGTTGAAATGAAGGAAAACATTTTAAGGGCATGTAGAGAGAAATGTCGGGTTGCACACAAAGGGAAGCCCATCAGACTAACAGCAGATCTCTCAGCAGAAACTTTCCAAGCGAGAAGAGAGGGGGGGCCAATATTCAACATTCTTAAAGAAAATAAATTTCAACCCAGAATTTCATATCCAGCCAAACTAAGTTTCATAAGTGAAGAAGAAATAAAATCCTTTGCAGACAAGCAAATGCTTAGAGATTTTGTCACCACCAGGCCTGCCCTACAAGAGATCCTGAAGGAGGCACTAAACATGGAAAGGAACAACAGGTACCAGCCATTGAAAAACATGTCAAAATGTAAAGTCCATCGATGCTAGGAAGAAACTGCATCAACTAACGAGCAAAATAACCAGCTAATATCATAATGACAGGATGAAGTTCACACATAACAGTATTAACCTTAAATGTAAATGGACTAAATTGTCCACTTAAAAGACACAGACTGGCAAATTGGATAAAGAGTAAAGACCGAACAGTTTGCTGTATTCAGGAGACCCATCTCACATGCAGAGACACACATAGGCTCAAAATAAAGAGATGGAGGAAGATCTACCAAGCAAATGGAAAACAAAAAAAGCAGGGGTTGCAATCCCAGTCTCTGATAAAACAGACTTTAAACCATCAAAGATCAAAAGAGACAAATAAGGCCATTACATAATGGTAAAGGGATCAATTCATCAGGAAGAGCTAACTATCCTGAATATATATGCACCGAATACAGGAGCACCCAGATTCATAAAGCAAGTCCTTGGAGACTTACAAAGAGGATTAGACTCCCATTCAATAAAATGGGAGACTTTAACACTACACTGTCAACATTAGACAGATCAATTGGACAGAAAGTCAACAAGGATATCCAGGAATTAAACTCAACACTGCACCAAGCGGACCTAATACACATCTACAGAACTCTCCACCCCAAATCAACAGAATATACATTCTTCTCAGCACCACATCACACTTATTCTAAAATTGACCACATAGTTGGAAGTAAAGCACTCCTCAGCAAATGTAAAAGAACAGAAATTATAACAAACTGTCTCTAGACCACAGTGCAATCAAACTAGAACTCAGGACTAAGAAACTGAATCAAAACTGCTCAACTACATGGAAACTGAACAACCTGCTCCTGAATGACTACTGGGTACATAACGAAATGAAGGCAGAAATAAAGATGTTCTTTGACACCAATGAGAACAAAGATACAACATACCAGAATCTCTGGGACACATTTAAAGCAGTGTGTAGAGGGAAATTTATAGCACTAAATGCCCACGACAGAAAGCAAGAAAGATCTAAAATTGACACTCCAGCATCACAAATAAAAGAACTAGAGAAGCAAGAGCAAACACATTCAAAAGCTAGCAGAAGGCAAGAAATAACTAAGATCAGAGCAGAAATGAAGCAGATAGAGACACAAAAACCCTCCAAAAAATCAATGAATCCAGGAGCTGGTTTTTCAAAAACATCGACAAAATTGATAGACCGTTAGCAAGACTAACAAAGAAAAAAAGAGAGAAGAATCAAATAGATGCAATAAAAAATGATAAAGGGGATATCACCACTGACCCCACAGAAATACAAACTACCATCAGAGAATACTATAGACACCTCTATGCAAATAAACTAGAAAACCTAGAAGAAATGGATTATTTCCTGGACACTTACACTCTCCCAAGACTAAACCAGGAAGAAGTTGAATCCCTGAATAGACCAATAGCAGGCTCTGAAATTGAGGCAATAATTAATAGCCTACCAACCAAAAAAAGTCCAGGACCAGACCGATTCACAGCCGAATTCTACAAGAGATACAAGGAGGAGTTGGTACCATTCCTTCTGAAACTATTCCAATCAATAGAAAAAGAGGGAATCCTCTCTAACTCATTTTACGAGGCCAACATCATCTTGATACCAAAGCCTGACAGAGATACAACAAATAAAGAGAATTTTAGACGAATATCCCTGATGAATATCAATGCAAAAATCCTCAAGAAAATACTGGCAAACCGAATCCAGCAGCACATCAAAAAGCTTATCCACCATGATCAAGTGGGCTTCATCCCTGGGATGCAAGGCTAGTTCAACATACGCAAATCAATAAACGTAATTCAGCATATAAACAGAACCAAAGACAAAAACCACATGATTATCTCAATAGATGCAGAAAAGGCCTTTAACAAAATTCAACAGCCCTTCATGCTAAAAACTCTCAATAAATTTGGTATTGATGGAACGTATCTCAAAATAATAAGAGCTATTTATGACAAACGCACAGCCAATATCATACTGAATGGGCAAAAACTGGAAGCATTCCCTTTGAAAACTGGCACAAGAGAGGGATGCCCTGTCTCACCACTCCATTCAACATAGTGTTGGAAGTTCTGGCTAGGGCAATCAGGCAAGAGAAATAAATCAAGGGTATTCAGTTAGGAAAAGAAGAAGTCAAATTGTCCCTCTTTGCAGATGACATGACTGTATATTTAGAAAACCCCATCATCTCAGCCCCAAATCTCCTTAAGCTGATAAGCAACTTGAGCAAAGTCTCAGGATACAAAATCAATGTGCAACAATCACAAGCATTCTTATACACCAGTAACAGACAAACAGAGAGCCAAATCATGAATGAACTCCCATTCACAATAGCTTCAAAGAGAATAAAATACCTAGGAATCCAACTTACAAGGGATGTAAAGGACCTCTTCAAGGAGAACTACAAACCACTGCTCAGTGAAATAAAAGAGGACACAAACTAATGGAAGAACATACCATGCTCATGGATAGGAAGAATCAAAATTGTGAAAATGGCCATACTGCACAAGGTAATTTATAGATTCAATGCCATCCCCATTAAGCTACCAATGAGTTTGTTCACAGAATTGGAAAAAACTGCTTTAAAGTTCATATGGAACCAAAAAAGTGCCCGCATTGCCAAGACAATCCTAACCAAAAAGAACAAAGCTGGAGGCATCATGCTACCTGACTTCAAACTATACTACAAGGCTACAGTAACCAAAACAGCATGGTACTGGTACCAAAACAGAGATTTAGACCAATGGAACAGAACAGAGCCCTCAGAAATAATACCACACATCTACAGCCATCTGATCTTTGACTAACCTGACAAAAAACAAGAAATGGGGAAAGGATTCCCTATTTAATAAATGGTGCTAGGAAAATTGGCTAGCCATAAGTAGAAAGCTGAAACTGGATCCTTTCCTTACTCCTTATATGAAAATTAATTCAAGATGGATTAGACACTTAAATGTTAGACCTGAAACCATAAAAACCCTAGAAGAAAACCTAGGTAATACCATTCAGGACATAAGCATGGGCAAGGACTTCATGTCTAAAACACCAAAAGCAATGGCAACAAAAGCCAAAATTGACAAATGGGATCAAATTAAGCTAAAGAGCTTCTGCACAGCAAAAGAAACTACCATCAGAGTGAACAGGCAACCTACAGAATGGGAGAAAATTTTTGCCATGTACTCATCTGACAAAGGGCTAATATCCAGAACCTACAAAGAACTCAAATAAATTTACAAGAAAAAACAAACAACCCCATCAAAAAGTGGGCAAAGGATATGAACAGACACTTCTCAAAAGAAGGCATTCATACAGCCAACAGACACATAAAAAAATGCTCATCATCACTGGCCATCAGAGAGATGCAAATCAAAACCACAATGAGATACCATCTCACACCAGTTAGAATGGCAATCATTAAAAAATCAGGAAACAACAGGTGCTGGAGAGGATGTGGAGAAATAGGAACACTTTTACACTGTTTGTGGGACTGTCAGCTAGTTCAACCATTGTGGAAAACAGTGTGGCGATTCCTCAAGGATCTAGAACTAGAAATACCATTTGACCCAGCCATCCCATTACTGGGTATATACCCAAAGGATTATAAATCATGCTGCTATAAAGACACATGCACACTTAGGTTTATTGCGACACTACTCACAATAGCAAAGACTTGGAATCAACCCAAATGTCCATCAGTGACAGACTGGATTAAGAAAATGTGGCACATATACACCATGGAATACCACGTAACCATAAAAAAGGATGAGTTCGTGTCCTTTGTAGGGGCATGGATGCAGCTGGAAACCATCATTCTCAGCAAACTATCGCAAGAACAGAAAACCAAATACCGCATGTTCTCACTCATAGATGGGAGTTGAACAATGAGATCACTTGGACACAGGGAGGGGATCATCACACACTGAGTCCTATTGTGGGGAGGGGGTTGGGGGGAGGGATAGCATTAGGAGATATACCTAATGTAAATGACGAGTTAATGGGTGCAGCACACCAACATGGCTCATGTATACATATGTAACAAACCTGCACTTTGTGCACATGTACCCTAGAACTTAAAGTATAATAATAAAAAAAAGAAAATTCCCTTTAACCCATTAAATGTCAGCTAACAAAATTTGTTTTCACTATCAAACTAAATTTTTCCAACAATTTTCTGAACTAGAGAAAATAATTATAGTAACAACAATCATAGGTAATATTTGTTAAGTGCTAATTGTACAGACTGGATGCTAATTAATCTGGTTACATGTATTCATTCATTTAGTTCTCACACCAAGCATAGGGTTGGTTCTCTCAACATCCTGTTGTACAGAGGAGGAAACTGAGGCACAGAGCTTAAATAACTTACCCAAAGTCATACAACTATGAATTGGTGGAATAAGAACTAAATTCAGCCAGCTGGGTTTCATATTCTCTATTATTCATCTTTATGCCATAATAAAATATAATGAGAAATGAAATATCAACATTGTTAGACTTGCTTTCCTTTGTCAAGTTATTCTAACTGACTAAATAGCTTGTGTTTGAATGTGGAATATTCTAAGATATAGCATTAAAATCACTTTTTCGACATGCACTGAAAATGTATGCTTTGCTTTTGTATTACAGTCCTGTCTTTGGTGACATTTTATTAAATTAAAAATATGATATGTCAGGTGACATTTTCTGACAGGTTAAAATTTCTAGAAAAAAAATCCCTTTAAACATTTATTTGAGAGATTTTATCTATTTTCAGTAGTTTAATTTGTGTCATGTGAGAACATATGCTTCTACTTTTTATTTCACTGTGCTGTATTATTTATTTACTTACTTAATTTTTTATTATACTTTAAGTTCTGGGATACATGTGTAGAATGTGCAGGTTTGTTACATAGGTATACATGTGCCATGGTGGTTTGCTGCACCCATCAACCCGTCACCTATATTAGGTATTTCTCCTAATGCTATCCGTTCCCTAGCCCCTCACCCCTCAACAGGCCCCAGTGTGTGATGTTCCCCTCCCTGTGTCCCTGTGTTTTCCTTGTTCAACTTCCACTTATGAGTGAGAACATGCTGTATATATTTTAAATTAACCATCAAGGCAATCTTTATATTCCAGAGAGAGCTTTATACTGATAGGTGAATTAAGAAGTGTATGCAATTAAGTAAAACTATAAAAGCATTTGGCCTCCAAGGATAACAATACTATAAATCCCAGAAATGATTCATTTCAGACTCACTCCTATGAATTTATATTTATGATCTCCCTACAGTACTTTTAACTACTAACATCCTAAAATTTAATAACAAATTCCAAATAATGAATAAATAAGCGAAAAGTTACCTTTTATAATAAAGATTAAAATAAAATCATCTGCATTAAAGTTCTTTTAAAATGTAGTGTTTAATTCACCACAGCCTCACATAATAAGTAAAACTTGCTACTTTTTAGGAATTCCAGTCTTGGAATAAACCCAGGCTGATTGGATTGGTTTAGCTCAGATAACAACCAACAAGTATGATGTAAATAAACTTTATACCTTGTCAGCCTAAATAACAGAGAGGGAGATTCTTTAAAAGAAAATGATGTTTATTCAGGAATAGGCATGGTGATGAGAATATGCATACGATAGTAAATTATATACGTATTCAGGGA
This sequence comes from Theropithecus gelada, assembly GCF_003255815.1. Taxonomy (NCBI): domain Eukaryota; kingdom Metazoa; phylum Chordata; class Mammalia; order Primates; family Cercopithecidae; genus Theropithecus; species Theropithecus gelada. The sequence continues at coordinate 28,885 of NW_020257634.1, forward strand.
GATAAGGGAAAACAAAGGATTTTAAAAGAAAAGCAAGAAGGGTTACATAATTGTTTTTTTTTTATTTTTTTATTTTTTTTATTTTTTATTTATTTATTTTTTTTAAATTTATTTATTATTATTATACTTTAAGTTGTAGGGTACATGTGCATAACGTGCAGGTTTGTTACACATAATTGTTTTTAGATAATTATCCTTGGCTACAGAATCAAGTGGCCTTTGTGCAAGATTGTGTTTTTTGCAGAGTCTTTGTGATAATTCTTATTATCAAGTATTTATGTATGAGAACCCCCCCTTCATTGCCTTCTGCAGCTCTGTTTTTCGGGGTTTTTAACACAAGTGACTCCATTTTGATTCTGACAACTTTGGCAGCCTCAAAGGAGATTTGTTGTGAACAGCAGATAGAGAAAATATTCTCTGAGTCTATTTACTAGGGTAGGACCCACTGCACCTCTTCTTTTTTTTTTTTTTTGAGACGGAGTCTCACTCTGTAGCCCAGGCTGGAGTGCAGTGGCCGGATCTCAGCTCACTGCAAGCTCCGCCTCCCGGGTTTACGCCATTCTCCTGCCTCAGCCTCCCGAGTAGCTGGGACTACAGGCGCCCGCCACCTCGCCCGGCTATTTTTTTTTTTTTGTATTTCTTAGTAGAGACGGGGTTTCACCGTGTTAGCCAGGATGGTCTCGATCTCCTGACCTCGTGATCCGCCCATCTCGGCCTCCCAAAGTGCTGGGATTACAGGCTTGAGCCACCGCGCCCGGCCTGCACCTCTTCTTGGTAGCACTGCTCACTGTGGGAGTTTATAGCTTTTTGAACTTACTTATTTAAAATTTGCTTCCCTTCACTGGACTGTCTTGTGCCTGTGCCCAGCACATGAGTGTCTGAAAGATAGTAGCTGCTCAATAGGCATTTTTGAATAGTCAAAAGAAAAAATTAGTTGATGAATTGATTTTTAAAAAGAAAGATTAATGAATTAATTACTCTTTCCACCTTTTCTGCTAGGAAGAAAAGTTTCCAGGTTGGAAATGGTCACTAAATGATTAAGAGAAAGGTGTGAAGAGATGAAAAAGTAAGGAGATAACACATGGCTACATGTGTTATCCTAGACACTACATCAAATGATTGCAAGTGTCTAGGAAGAGGTCTATTTCATTCTTTGGTGCTAAAATGAATTATTCTTAATGCTGGGGACCCCAATTCCTGGGCTGTGAACCAGTAGTGGTCTGTGACCTCTTAGGAACCCGGCAACACAGCAGGAGGTGAGGGGTGGGCAGGCCAGCATTACCTCCTGAGCTCTGCCACTTGTCAGATCAGCTGCAGCATTGGATTCTCATAGAAGCACAGACCCTATTGTGAACTATGTTTGTGAAGGATGTAGGCTATGTGCTCCTTATGAGAATTTAATGCCTGATGATCTGAAGTGGAACAGTTTCAACCCAAAGCCATTCCCACCCACACCACCTGGTCCATGAAAACATTGTCTTCCACAAAACCATTCCCTGATGCCAAAAGGTTGAAGACAGCTGCTCTAAAGTTTACTCATTATTCCTATTAATGTGGCAACTTCATTGAAGAATGACATGGAAATTCTAAAAATATATAGCTATTTCTACACCTTACTCTTCACATTTTTAATTTTGTCTGGCATGGAGGTTCAGGAATCCTTATTTTGTAAGCAACTTCCTAGCCTGGTTTGAGAATCACTGCATACGGTATGAAGCAGAGAGATGAAGATTCATTTTGCTCATATGGAAATTCTAACCCCACATGATTTAAAGAATGCTGAAGCATTCTCACTTCTTCACATTTGTCACAAACTGACTTCATGTTTCTCATTTGGTGCATTATCCTACTGTTTAAAATAAAAAGTCTGAAGCTTCCACATCCTGACTGCAATTTCTATTGTTAGTAAAAACTAAGGATTCTCAAGTTAAACCTACTTTTCAGCATCAGATCCCCATCTTCATGGTAAGTGATGTCTGTGCTGCATTGTCTCCTTTTCCTAAGTCCTTGGCATTGTGAAGATACCTCTCCATGAGGCTGTCTGATGAACGGCATGGTGAGGAATTTCACACAGTATTATAGCCTTGACAGAAAGAAAGGTGAGATTTTAGAGTTTTATATGGTCAAATATTTTACAGCAGCTGAGAAACAGATATTTGGATATTCTTATGACTTTTAGTAAGAATAAAAATTGTGAGAGCTAAAGCTTCATAGAACTAACTTGTCATGAATAATAGCACTTACCATCCATTCATCTCATACTCAATATTCTATTTTGTTTAGAGTGTATTTTGCTCTTCACAACACAACTTTACTTCTTTCTAAGACACTTTTCATGTATTACTTATTTTCTCCATCTAGGATTTTAATAAATGCTATGTCTTATTCCTCTATAAAAATAAATCAATAAAATAGGGAAAGAATGAAATATAAGTAGATCATAGCATAAGCCCAAAGCAATCTAGGTCATTAGTAGGGAAATGTTCTGATTACTGCCATTATAGCATGGATGTATTCATTTTTCTTTTCGGAATTATGAAGCAATTACAAATAATGATGTTTTGATAAAAGAAAGTAAATATATTGTGGTTTTTAATTGCATAAACACACATTTTGGTTTATCAGTTTGCACAAATATCAGTGGTAATATACTTATTTCTAATAATCAGATGATCAAAGCCACTTTGAATTATAATGTTTGGTTGCACAGTTAATGATAATAGGCTTTCTGCATTTTTGACAGAATTGAGTAGATCATGTTTTCTGTGTCTATAGAAGACATTGAGATGTACCCTGGATACATTTTGTGTCCTGCTTGGATATCACTTATGAACTTCATTATTTAAATTTAAAGTATATTATTTACATTAAGAATTTGATAAATATAAGAAATTTTATTTCTCAGTGTCTTCGTTCATTTCATGATATTATAACAGACTACCTGAAACCAGATAATTTCTAAAAAACAGAAATGTATTGGTTCATGGTTCTGGAAGCTGGGAAATCCAAGACTGAATGACCACATCTGGTGAGAGCCTTTTGCTGCATCATAACATGGTGGAAGGCATCACATGGTGAGAGACGGAGAGAGCGAGAAATCAAACTCACAGCCTCTAACCCTTTTATAATCCACATAATCCATTCATGAGGGTGGAGGCCTCATGACCTAAACATCTCCCATTAGGCCTCATCCTAATGGGATGCATTAGGATGCATCCCATTGCATTGCATTGAAGATTATGTTTCCAACACCTTAATTTTTGGGGACACGTTCAAGCCGTTGCAGTTAGTATTTCTTATGTAACAGGGCAAAGTATCCTGCTGCTAAATTGCCACTATCATCATCTCCGCCAACATCATCAAATAAAAATCAAATGGTAAGTAATAGCACTTTGGCAAATTAAAGGAGTATATTTTTCCCAGTAGCAGAAAACAGTGAATTAAATTTATGAATAATGAATAAATTTGTGCTCTATTTATTAAAAATAATTAAAGTCAAACCAAAGATGTAACCTAGTTAGATGGATTGGAGTTGTGTCCAAGTCAGTTACTTATGTTAGATTTTAAAATTATTTTCTCTATCAAAATAAAAAGTAGTTCTTTATCCATTCTTATTTCAAATGATTTTGAAAAATTCAGCAACTTCCTTCTTAAAACTGAAGTTATATGAATTGCAACAAGTTAGAATAAATAATATGACTAGAGATAGACCTTCTAGATGTATTACTTAGTTCAGCATGCAAGATCCACATTTTTGGGAGGCCACTGGTCATAGTGACATACATACTCAGATGCAGTCCTATCTTCAGAACAGAACATGTTCCTGGGATCAAACCACCTTCAACCACACTTCTGCAATTGCCATCATTTTGGCTTGGTAACTTTTCAACTTGATGAATATGTTTTCAATATCTGCCTGTAATCTCAGGTTTGTTCAAGAATGACTCTTTGGTTATTGACTTCATGGCTGGATGTACCAGAGCCCAGCAACCTATGAGGCGCCATGGGTTGAGACCTTTGCTAAGTAAGATATGCTGTGTTTGGCGGTGATTAGAGAATGAATTCTGATCTCTTTCTTGGAACATCTTGGTTTCTTGAGAGGGCAATAGAAACAGGAACTGAAAGTACAAGCACAAAAACTGGAGGAAGAAACTGACATGGAACAGGTTTATAAGTAGAGTGGAGTCACTAGGC
>NW_020257635.1:0-2660 GCF_003255815.1 Theropithecus gelada
CCTGGGAGACACAGTGAGACTCCGTCTCAAAAAAAAAAAAAAAAAAACGTTTTGGTCAACAACAGACCACATATATGATGATCATTCCAGAAAATACCATATTTTTACTGTACCCTTTTAATGTTTAGATTTGTTTAGATAAGGCCAGGTGCAGTGGCTCACATCTGTAATCCCCCAGCAGCACTTTGGGAGGCAGAGGCAGGAGGATCCCTTGAGTCTGGGAAGTGGAGGCTGCAGTGAGCTGAGATCTGGCCACTGCACTCCAGCCAGGGAGACAGAGCAAGACTCTGTCTCAGAAAAAAGAAAGAAAGAAAGAAAACAAAAGAAAAAAGCTTTATCAGACAAACAAAAATTGAGAAAATTCACATCCATAATCCCAGCATTTTGGGAAGCTGAGGCAGGGAGGCCCCCTTGGGCCCAGGAGTTCAAGACCAGCCTGGACAACACAGTGAGACCCCCGCCTCTACAAAAAATTACAAAACTTAGCCAGTCATGGTGGCACATGCCTGTGGTCCCACCTACTCTGGAGGTTGAGGTGGGAGGATCACACAAGCCAGGGAGGTCAGGACTGCAGTAAGCCATGATTGCGCCACTGCACTCCACCCTGGGTGACAGACCAAGACTCTTGCCTCAAAAAAAAAAAAAAAAAAAAAATTGAGGAAATTTTTGCCGGCAGACCTGCTTTGCAAAAAATGTTTAAAGTAGTTTTTTTGTTTGTTTCTGTTTTTGCTTTTTGAGGCAGAGTCTCACTCTGTTGCCCAGGCTGGAGTGCAATGGCGTGATATTGACTCACTGCAACCTCCACTTTCCGGTTCAAGTGATTCTCTTGCCTCAGCCTCCCGAGTAGCTGGGACTGTACACGCGCACCACCACACCTGGCTTATTTTTGTATTTTTAGTAGCAACAGGGCTTCACCATGTTGGCCAGACTGATCTCGAACTCCTGACCTCTGGTGATCTGCCCGCCCTCCCAAAGTGCTGGGATTACAGATGTGAGCCACTGCACCTGCCCTAAAGTTTTTTCTTTCTTTTTTTTTTTGCCTGGGCACAGTGGCTCATGCCTGTAATCCTAGCATTTTGGGAGGTCAAGGCAGGCAGACTGCTTGAGCCCAGGAGTCCAAGACCAGCCTGGGCAACATGGCAAAAACTCATCTCTACAAAAACAAAAAAACAAAAAAACAAAAAATTGGCGGCATGTGGTGGTGCACACCTGTAATCCCAGCTACCCAGGAGGCTGAGGTGGGAGGATCACCTGAGCTCGGGAGGTCAAGGCTGCAGTGAGATGAGATTGCACCATTGTACATCAGCCTGGGTGACAGAGTGAGATGCTGTCTCAAAATAAAATAAAATAAAATAAGGCCGGGCGCAGTGGCTCATGCCAGTAATCCTAGCACTTTGGGAGGCTGAGGCGGGCAGGTTGCCTGAGCTCAGGAGTTCGAGACCAGCCTGGGCAACATGGTGAAACCCTGTCTCTACTAAAATACAAAAAATTAGCCAGGCATGGCAGCGTGCATCTGTAGTTCCAGCTACTCAGGAGGCTGAGGCAGGAGAATTGCTTAAACCCAAGAGGAGGAGGTTGCAGTGAGCCGAGATTGAGCCACTTCACTCCAGCCTGGGCGACAGAGTGAGACTCTGTCTCCAAAAAAATAAATAAATTAAAAATTAAAATTAAAAAAAGTTGGGCCGGGCGCGGTGGCTCAAGCCTGTAATCCCAGCACTTTGGGAGGCCAAGACGGGTGGATCACGAGGTCAGGAGATCGAGACCATCCTGGCTAACACAATGAAACCCCGTCTCTACTAAAAAATACAAAAAACTAGCCGGGCGAGGTGGCGGGCGCCTGTAGTCCCAGCTACTTGGGAGGCTGAGGCAGGAGAATGGCGTGAATCCGGGAGGCGGAGCTTGCAGTGAGCTGAGATCCGGCCACTGCACTCCAGCCTGGCGACAGAGCAAGACTCCGTCTCAAAAAAAAAAAAAAAAAATTAAAAAAAGTTTTTAAGAGAGATGAAAAATGACATTGGTCAGAAACTCAGAAACGCACGAAGAAAGGATGAACATTAGAAAAGGATTAAGTGAAGATAAAATAATTTTACATGAAGTGACACAAAAAATCTAAGGAATAAATATATGTTGAAGGAGAAAGTTAACACACAAAAAGACATTTATGGAATGGCACCATTCATATGAATTATAAAAACATACTAAACAGGCTGGGCCCAGGGGCTCATGCCTGTAATCCCAGCACTTTGGGAGGCCGAGACGGGAGGATCACGAGGTCAGGAGATCGAGACCATCCTGGCTAACACGGTGAAACTCTGTCTCCACTAAAAAATACAAAAAACTAGCTGGACGAGGGGCGGGCGCCTGTAGTCCCAGCTACTTGGGAGGCTGAGGCAGGAGAATGGCGTAAAAACCCGGGAGGCAGAGCTTGCAGAGCTGAGATCCGGCCACTGCACTCCAGCCTGGGCGACAGAGCAAGACTCTGTCTCAAAAAAAAAAAAATACAAAAATACAAAAAATGGCCGGGCGCGGTGGCTCAAGCCTGTAATCCCAGCACTTTGGGAGGCCGAGACGGGCGGATCATGAGGTCAGGAGATCGAGACCATCCTGGCTAACACGGTGAAACCCCGTCTCTACTAAAAAATACAAAAAATTAGCCGGGC
>NW_020257635.1:2758-5603 GCF_003255815.1 Theropithecus gelada
TAAGGAGATCGAGACCATCCTGGCTAACACGGTGAAACCCCGTCTCTACTAAAAAATACAAAAAACTAGCCGGGCGAGGTGGCGGGCGCCTGTAGTCCCAGCTACTCGGGAGGCTGAGGCAGGAGAATGGCATAAACCCGGGAGGCGGAGCTTGCAGTGAGCTGAGATCCGGCCACTGTACTCCAGTCTGGGCGACAGAGCGAGACTCCGTCTCAAAAAAAAAAAAAAAAAAAAAATACAAAAAATTAGCCGGGCGTGGTGGTGGGCGCCTGTAGTCCCAGCTACTCGGGAGGCTGAGGCAGGAGACTGGCATGAACCCAGGAGGCGGAGCTTGCAGTGAGCCGAGATGGCGCCACCGCACTCCAGCCTGGGTGACAGAGCGAGACTCCGTCTCAAAAAAAAAAAAAGATGGCTGTGGCCTAGCATGGTGGTATGGGCCTGTGGTTCCAGCTACTCAGGAGGCTGAGGCAGGAGGATTGCTTGAACCCAAGAGGTCGAGGCTGCAGTGAGCTGTGATCGTGCCACTGCACTCCAGCCTGAGCAACAGAGTGAGACCGCGTCTCTAAAAAATAAATAAATAGGCTGTGCGCAGTGGCTCATGACTGTAATCCCAGCATTTTAGGAGGCCAAGGTTGGCAGATTGCTTGAGCCCAGGAGTTCAAGACCAGCCTGGGCAACATGGCAAGACCCTGTCTTTACAAAAAATACAAAAATTAGCCCAGCTTAGTGGCAAACACCTGCAGTCCTAAGTACTGGGGAGGCTGAGTTGGGAGGATCACTTGAAGCCCAGGAGACAGAAGTTGCAGTGAGCCGAGATTGTGCCACTGTAGTCTAGCCTGGGCAACAGAGTGAGACTCTGTCTCAAAAAAAAAAAAAAAGTGAAAAAGGCAGATAATATATTAGTATTATGAAATTAGTTTTGACCTCACAGACCCTGAGAAAGGGTCCCCAAACCTCACTTGAGAACTATTGATTAATCCAAATCAAGCTCAACAATGGGAAGTCGTCCTTCCAGTTGGGGCCTAATTGAAGTCCTGGCTTCCTGACTTGGTTGTGAGGTTCCTAGAATCACAGAGCCACAAAGCCACAGAGCCACAGAACGAATGTTTAGGGAACAGCAGGGCAAGTAAATAACATGAAACCAACTAGTGAGTCTCAACTAGACACTGCTATAGACCGTGTGACATCATTAAGCACGGGTCTTTTTTATTGGCTTGCGCACTGCATTTTTTTTTTTTTTTTTTTGAGACAGAATCTTTCTCTGTCACCAGGCTGGAGTGATCTTGGCTCACTGCAACCTCCACCTCCCGGGTTCAAGAGATTCCTCTGCCTCAGCCTTCCTAGTAGCTGGGACTACAAGCACATGCCATCATGCCCGGCTAATTTTTGTATTTTATTTTATTTTATTTTATTTTATTTTTTTTGAGGCCGATTCTCGCTGTCGCCCAGGCTGGAGTGCAGTGGTCCAATCTCGGCTCACTGCAAGCTCCGCCTCCCAGGTTCACGCCATTCTCTTGCCTCAGCCTCCTGAGTAGCTGGGACTACAGGCGCCTGCCACCACGCCTGGCTAATTTTTTTGTATTGTTAGTAGAGACGGGGTTTCACCGTGTTAGCCACGATAGTCTCGATCTCCTGATCTTGTGATCCACCCACCTCGGCCTCCCAAAGTGCTGGGATTACAGGCTTGAGCCACCACGCCTGGCCAATTTTTGTATTTTAAGTAGAGACGGAGTTTCACCGTGTTGGCCAGGATGGTCTCAATCTCTTGACCTTGTGATCTGTCTGCCTTGGCCTCCCAAAGTGCTGGGAAAACACCGCGCCCGGCCGCATTTTTTTATTTTAAAAAGTCATTTAAAGAGTGTGATGTGGCCAGGTGCAGTGGCTCATGCCTGTAATCCCAGATTTTTAGAGGCCACGGCAGAAAAATCACTTGAGGCCAGCAGTTTGAGACCAGCCTGGGCGACAGAGTGAAACTCAGTCTCTATGAAAAATTTTTAAAAATTTGCCAGGCACAAGTGGCTCATGCCTGTAATCCCAGCACTTTAGGAGGCCAAGGTGGGTGGATTACCTGAGGTCAGAAGTTCAAGACCAGCCTGGCCAACATGGTGAAACCCCAACTCTACTAAAAATACAAAATTAGCCAGGCATGGTGGTGGGTGCCTGTAGTCCCACCTACTTGGGAGACTGAGGCAGGAGAATCACTTGAACCTGGGAGGCGGAGGTTGCAGTGAACTGATATCGTGCCATTGCACAACAGCCTAGGTGACAAGAGCAAAACTTCTGAAAAAAAAATTTTTTTTTTTTTTTTTTTAATTAGCCATGTGTGGTGGTACATGCCTGTGATCCTAGCTACTAGGGAGGTGGAAGTGGGAGGATCACTTGAGCCCGGGGGTTTACGGCTGACGTGAGCCCTGATCTTGCCACTGCACTCCAGCCTGGGTGACAGAGCCAGACTCCATCTCAAAAAAAAAAAAAAAAGAGTGTTGTCCACAGTTTATTTTATTTTTATTTTTATTTTTATTTTTATGTTTTTTGAGATGGAGTCTCGCTCTGTTGCCCAGGCTGGAGTGCAGTGGTGCGATCTCGGCTCACTGCAAGCTCCCCCTCCCTGGTTCACGCCATTCTCCGCCTCAGCCTGCAGAGTAGCTGGGACTACAGGCGCCCGCCACCACGCCCGGCTAATTTCTTGCATCTTTAATAGAGACGAGGTTTCACCGTGGTCTCGATCTCCTGATCTCGTGATCCGCCCGCCTCGGCCTCTCGAAGTGCTGGGATTACAGGAGTGAGCCACTGCACCCGTCCTATTTTAATTTTTTTTTTTTTTTTTTTTTTTTTTTTTTTTTTT
>NW_020257635.1:5692-7477 GCF_003255815.1 Theropithecus gelada
ATTTTTTTTTTTTTTTTTTTTGAGACGGAGTTTCACTCTTGTTGCCCAGGCTGGAGTGGAATGGTAAGATCTCAGCTCACCGCCGCCTCCGCCTCCTGGGTTCAAGCGATTCTCTTGCCTCAGCCTCCCGAGTAGCTGGGATTATAAGGCGCCCATCACCACTCCCAGCTATTGTTTTGTATTTTTAGTAGAGACAGGGTTTCATCATGTTGGCCAGGCTAGTCTCAAACTCCTGACCTCAGGTGATCCACCCGCCTCGGCCTCCCGAAGTGCTGGGATTATCCACGTGAGCCACCACGCCTGGCCTTTAAAAAATTTTTTTAACACATAGGGTCTCACTTTTTTTTTCAGGGTTGGGGGGTTTTTTTTTTTTTTTTTTTTTTTTTTTTTTAATTTTCTTTTTTTTTGAGACAGAGTCTTGCTCAGTCGCCGGGGCTGGAGTGCAGTGGCACGATCTCAGCTCCCTGCAAGCTCCCCCTCCCGGGTTCACGCCATTCTCCTGCCTCAGCCTCCTGAGTAGCTGGGACTACAGGCGCCCCTCACCACGCCCGGCTAATTTTTTTTTTTTTTTTTTGTATTTTCAGTAGAGACGGGGTTTCACCGTGTTAGCCAGGATGGTCTCGATCTCCTGACCTCGTGACCTGTCCGCCTCGGCCTCCCAAAGTGGTGGGATTACAGGCGTGAGCCATCGCGCCCGGCCGAGTGGTGCGAGCCATCGCGCCCGGCCGAGTGGTGCACATTTGAAGAGAAAAAGGCATAAACAACTTTGTTTCCCAACATCTAAGGCAAGGTTTCTGATTCCAAGGATTCCTCGAGTGCCCAAAACCCCTGGAATTACATAAAGGGAATGCGAGGGTGTCGATGTATATCTGTGTATGTGTGTGCACGTGCGTGTGAGCAGCTGACACGTACATTTTTGGGGGCGGCAGAGCCACAGCACTTGATGGGGTTTCAAAGGGAGTCCATGTCTCAGAAGATGGCTACAAACCACTGCTCTGAAGGCAAGGTCATCCAGGGAATGGCTGCTTAGAGCTTTCCTCTCTCCACTGTGTGCGGACTGGGGAATCTGGCCGCTGCTTTTTCTGCTCGCAGGCTGTCTTTCTGCACGCTCTCCACTGGTGCGAGGGTGGAGACTTCTCTCAGCTCGAGCCGTTTGCTCCACTGTCTCATGACACGAAAACAGATGCGCACGAAACAGCCCATTCATTAAAAGAATCACGTGAAGAATGACCTCCACCTGCGGAAGTCATCAAATAACAGAATAATTCAGGGCTGGAGGGGCAGGGAGGGGACATCTAGATGCGGAGAGCTCATTTGTCTTTTCGTTCTCGCAGTTTGGCTAAGAATGACCAAATGTTCATAGAAATATGAACCCTGTAAACATAGCATTTGAAACTCCAAATATTTTAATCCTTGAACATATATAGGATGGATAGTGTTGGACTAACTTCAGATCTGGGTAGCTAAAGATTTCTCTAATTGGGCCGGGCGCGGTGGCTCACGCCTGTAATCCCAGCACTTTGGGAGGCTGAGGCAGGAGGATCACAAGGTCAGGAGATCGAGAGCATCCTGGCTAACACGGTGAAACCCCGTCTCCACTAAAAATACAAAAAATTAGCCAGGCGTGGTGGCGGGCACCTGTAGCCCCAGCTACTCGGGAGGCTGAGGCAGGAGAATGGCGTGAACCTGGGAGGCAGAGCTTGCAGTGAGCTGAGATCCGGCCACTGTACTCCAGCCCGGGCGACAGCGCGAGACTCCGTCTCAAAAAAAAAAAAAAAAAAAAAA